>NC_061096.1:40792647-40800147 GCF_015104395.2 Macrobrachium nipponense
ATAATAGTAATAATTATCATAATAATAATAATCATCATATCATCATCATCATCATCATCATCATCATCATCATGTTAGAATTGTTGAAGTGACCCAGATAACTTCCCGTGCGTAATATATTTTGCGATCATTAAATCTTTGTAAAACGCTGCCCAAGGTTAAGCAGTTTTCGGCAGAATTACTTGTGTGAATGTTAAGGTATTCACTTGGTTGAGCCAGCTGTAGAAGTCGTGGTATATTGAAAATACATTCGAAAGTATTTGATTCAGTGATTTATGTTGCACCTGAAAATGTTCTCTTTTTGTTTTGTTCTCTTTACGAGGGGAAGAATGAAGGGAAATCGGTGTTTCATTAGATCTTTCGTTTTTTTCATTGTTGCTTTGTTTTGTTGCCTATTGCGAATCTTGTGCTATCGACATTGGCCAATTTTTGTTTTGTATGACGAATATGTCCCAAACCACATGCACTGAAACTCAGCTTAAAATTTGAAAGCACTCCATTCTGTGATTACGGTTGGAACTGAGAGCAGTGGCAGCATTGGGGGGAAGGGTGATGCAGTTACACAGGTATTGCTAACGAATTTTTCTCTCTCTTTCTTTTCTCTCCTTGTCGTAGTGTTAATTTGTTACTAATTTCGAAGCTCCGTCATGAAAATTGTCGAAATATATTTTACAAGGTCACCTCTGGCTCATGATAAGGTGAATAAGAATTAGGGTAACTTGAGAAGTAACAGTTCGAGTCACGGTGATTATGTAGTTATAATGATGATGATGATACTCAGTATCATAATATAATATTCTCCTCCAGTTTCTCACTGCAATGTGAATATGCAAAATAAAGGTATAGTGGTCTAAGCTTTGACTTGGGACGTAATGTCCGTGGCATTGGGACTTGCAGTCTCTACCCTTACTGCAGTTTTTCATAGTGTGTAATAATAATAATAATAATAATAATAATATAATAATAATAATAATAATCTTCAAAAGGCGTTTATAGAAATTTTGGAAATATTCCATGACCTTCAGCCTTACTTGACAGCATGAAATATTGAGATGACTTTTGGCTTAAATCCATAGATGACTCTTCTTCAGAAAAGCGTTCGGAATATTTTATGATTTCATAGCTTTCTTTTATTAGTTAAATCGGTCGTTATTTACTTCACTTACAGAGCAGTCTAGTAATTTTGTTTCCATATTTTTTTCAAAATTACAGACGTCAAAACGAGGATTTTATTTTTGTTATCCCATATACAGCCAACAAATAGCATTGGCTAATAACAGTTTTATTTCTTTTCTTATTTGGTGTCGGAATTTTAATGGCTCCTTAATAACTGATAATTGTTAGGTGAGAGAGAGAGAGAGAGAGAGAGAGAGAGAGAGAGAGAGAGAGAGAGAGAGAGAGAGAGGGTCAATTCGTGACCAAACAGATCAGGTAATATCGAATTTCTCTTTTTCGTCCTTTCTCTCCCCTTCCCTCTCCTCCCCCCCTTATTCCCTGATTACTTTAGCATTATTAATTATATGAAAATAATGAAGCGAGAATTGATGGCGTGTCAGTCACGGGTCATACGACCCCATGCCATATGATGAATGGATGTTCCGAATTAATATATTCATGCTCCGTCATTAAGCCGTGTAAATGGATCGTCTGTTGCCAGAGGACCCGGGGAAATCGCCCTCAGATATTTACGTGATGTCGTTGGTCGTTTCGTCCCAGCCTTAGTTCATCTACGGAGGTGGTCTTTTGTTCAGTCTTGTCCCTAAAGTCTTTAGAGGCTTTCCCCTCGAAAGTGGTTCAGTCCATTTTTAAGGGTTTTTAGAGGCTTTTCCCCCTTGAAGGTGGTCTTTCGTTCAGTCTTTTCTTAAGGGTTTCAGGCTTTTTCCCCTCTTAAGGGTCTTTCGTACAGTCTTTTCTTAAGGGTTTCAGGCTTTTTCCCTTCGAAGGGGGTCTTTCGTTCAGTGTTTTCTTAAGGGTTTCAGGCTTTTTTCCCTCGAAGGGGTCTTTCGTTCAGCCTTTACTTGAAAACCTTCAGTCTTTTTCCCTAAAGTCATTAGAGAGTTATCTCTTCATAGTCATTATTTCCTCCACACTTGCTAAATATTATATGGTAATTATTACAGTCATTTACTCATTGGGATTGCTAACTGATTGGAACTGGGATAAGAGGTTTAATTCCTCTGACTGAGTTTGTCAGTGCCTTTTTAGTGTTATTAAAATTCGTCTATTTTTAATTGATCGATTTGTTGGGCAATTAATTGATCGAAAGTTGTCGCAGTTTTCAGACTATTCACAATACCAGGAGATATTTAATGTGATAGATGACATTGATATTTATCGCAAGAATTTAATTTAGATATTGAAATATTTATACATTATTTTATCTCTCTCTCTCTCTCTCTCTCTCGTCTCTCTCTCTCTCTCTCTCTCTCTCTCTCTCTCTATATATATATATATGTGTGTGTGTGTGTGTGTGTGTGTGTATATAATCTATATATATATTATATATATATATATATATAGATAGATAGATAGATAGATAGATATATTATAAAAGACAGAAATACAACGCCATAACTCTTTTTACGGTGTATGGCCTTTGGTCAGGAGAAAAATTAACGGGAAAAATAAGTTTTATGAATCTCGTTTTTCCTCAGCTCTCCCCTTCGTTTATCAGCACAGACTAGAGTGAGCTGTAGGCATACCTGGTCAGTTTACCCTTTGGGAATCTACCTTTCACGTATCCGCCAATAAAAAGATGCGTTTCAATCGTTAACCAATCGCCGATTTCTTTTGATCATTGATGGGCGGATGCGGTCGTTACGAAATATGATTTCTTCGGGAATTCGGCTCCGACCCTCCTCCGATCGAGGTTTAATTCGACTTAATTTCCCCCCCTCCCCCCCTTCCCTCCTCTTCGGTTTTGTTGCGTTGATAGCTTTTCGTAGGCCAGTTAAACCGGGGCCTGGCCTGCAATTATGAGCGAAAATCGTAAACAAGAAAGCATAATTATGAACCTAATTGACAGTTTGGGCGTATTATTCATGTGGGCCGAGTTCCGTGTAATGGCTACGGGATGATGTGTAATTATTTAAGAATAATTTACCCATTAAAAGGCTGTCTGGCAACATGCAAAAACAGTTGTGCAAATAAAATTTGGCAATTATTGATATCAAGGGATTATGATGGCAGGCAATTGGTCAGCTCGGCTGAAGTCTTCCCTTCCTTCCTGTCTGTCAGACCGTCGAGATGTATTTGAAGTTCAGCCCACGGGATATATTTTGTACGATGTTTATGGGAGCTGTCCCCATTCTCACTTCATGTGAGAGGTTCCACGTCTTTTGTGATTTATTAACATCTCTGTTTTTTCCTCTTCCTTATTAGTATTAGTTGATTTAGGCGTTTATTTATGTATAGGCTTCACCGTTTTCATGAGGTAGTGATGCTGATCTTGAATGCATATTTATGCAAAAAAAGATACTTTTATTGAAAGTTTTTATATATATATATATATATATATATATATATATATATATATATATTATATATATATAATATATATATGTATATTATATATATATATATATATATACATATATGTAAACTTTTATAAAAGTATCTTTTGTTTTTTTTTGCAGGTTTCTGTACGTATGTATATATATATATATATATATATATATATATATATATATATATATATATATATAATAAACTATAACATACATACACGTACATATTCATAACTTTAAAACACACACGAGACAAGTTCAAGGCAGTAGTTTGGTCTAAAAGTATTTGCAAGTAATTCTGTTTTTGGAGAAGTTTTTTAGAGAGAGAGAGAGGAGAGAGGAGAGAGAGAGAGAGGGAGAGAGATAGAGAGGAAGAGGAGAGAGAGAGAGAGAGAGAAACCTAGCAGGATAATAAAACATGGATAGAAGTAGCCGCAGAGAGTATCATAACATCCTGAGCTAACTAACTGAATGCTCTGAAAATAGCGAATTGAGATTCACATTTCTCTGTAATGAAAAAATGCAGGACTCTTGATTTATGACGTATTGACTTGCATTTTATCAAAGATTTATGACTTATGGACTCGTATTTTATCAAAAATTATGACTTAAGGACTCACATTTTTTTTCCAAATAAAAGAAAGACCTTGGAATATGTTAAAGAACGTATGCTTCTCATTCTCCTGCGTTAAGATATAAGAGGAGCCCATTACAGGTGTCCAGCAAGCCCCATCGTCATCATTTATAAGGTCGACAATTCATTTCGCCCGATGATGGGAGAGTTAATGACAGGTGTGACAGCGCGGAGTCGTTAATGTCGCCTATGACAGTATTGGGCGATTCCATTTAGTGTTTGGGATTCCGTTGGCGTTAATGGCTAAACTCGTCTATGATTTTCTTTTCTTTGTTTAAGTCCTTAGGCTGTATTGAAGGTTGTATTGGAATTGTACTCGGTTACTTATGTATGCTTACTCTTGCGTCATTTTGTTTGCTCTAGTGAGGGTTGTTACTCACATACATGCATACAGTCCCACAGACACACACACACCCGCGCACACATATACAAATATATGTGTATAACATTAATATCAAAACAAAGGGTTTTATAAGTGATAAGTCATCCTCTCCATACCACGATTCGAACCTGTCCATTTTGGAGTCAGAAGTAAGGTGACAGTGACCATGACCACCCAACCACGTAGAGAGACGGGTGGTTATGGTCGATGTCACCGTACACGTAAGTTTTGTTATTTGTTGGCCATTAATTGCTTTGCCATTTCCCCTAGTAACATATTTTCTGCCATGAAGTGTATTCATTGACGGCTTTGAATATTGGTTTCGTTTCGGCGTCCTTAAGATATATTGCTTTAATGTCAGCATAATGTACTGCTTACCCTCGAGCACAGTAGTACGACATTCAAGTGCTACTAATTCATATACCAATTACTGCCGTGGCTATAAATCAAGCTGGAATTTTAAGAGCTATACTAAAATGAGAAGCATTATATCCGCTTGTTCCTTGTCGAGTACTTGTATGGTTTTTCGTTTGTGTCTTTCTTGGTCACTGCTCGGTGCTACAGTAGAATTTACAAGAGATGCTGGATATCTGTAAAGGACCGTGTTTTACATTTGCGTTTGACGTGAAATTCGAAGAGATACAGTGAAATTGAATACAGGGAAAAGCGAATGGTTGTGGGAATACTTTCTGCAGAATGACACTCACGTATGAGTTGTTTTAGATATATATTTTCAAGTACACAAGGAATGGTAATAAGGGAGGAATTATGAAGACGACCTCACATACAAATGAGACCTCTTATTGAAATAAATTTGCTTGGACATAAGAGAATAGGTTGCAGCGAATTAAGCACGAAACGTACGAGGGTTTATAGGTATGCATACATTTATACTAATGAGTTACGTGAGCATTTTGTTCACAAATTATGTATTTCAGGCGTCGATACCAACATTATGGCGTCAATTAGTCCCTCGTTAATTTACAGGATAGATGGGAAGGTCCTCTAAATAGTATGAATCATGAACTCGAACTATGGTATACCTTTCCGAGACAGACCGGAGAGGTGGTGGGGCTCTCCCTCAACCCTCCCTATTCTACCCACCCCTCAGATTCTTCCATTAAATAATCCGCTTATCACTCGCCGTTTTATTTTCTATTCTGCGTGAAATTTAAATCGGTTCATAAATGACCCTTCCTCCATCCCCTCACCCCCTTTCTTATTAACGAGCACGTCGGTAATGGCACCGTAATGACAGGCCCTGTGTATCCGAAATCATATATCACAAGTGGGCCAAGCGCTGGGCATTAGCGGTTCCTCCCGGTTGTGGCTACTCATTAGCATTATCCCCCGTTCGATTTACGGCAGGAAAAGACGATTTATAAGACTTTTATCCGATACTTATTTGTGCGTGTGTGTTCGTGTGTGGGTGTGTGTATGTAAGCGGTGTGTAAGGGATGCTCCCATTCTGTATTTTAGTGGTCTGGGTTTCCCCAATTGTCCTCTGTTTTGATTGATGTTATGTTGAAGTGTTATGAATGACACTTCATCACTGTCATTTAGTTGTAATGTTCTTCATGTTGGTTCTGTGTTTGTGGGATTGTGGTTGGGACTTTTCACTATTTATGCTTTATTACGATTTGCTTAGGAATCTGATATGATGTTTTAAGGAAGATACCCGTGAGAAATCTTCGTATATTTTGTTTATGTATATTCATGTGAGGACATTTGCTCCATCTTTCTTTTAATTCTTTTAATTTCTTTGGTTGACTACTACTACTACTACTACTACTACTACTACTACTCTACTACTACTACTACTACTACTACTACTACTGAGTTGGTCCTACTCCAGTTTGAATTAACAACTGCAGTAAAAGCAGCTCAGACGAAAACCAAATGAGGTTAATTTTACGAGTCGCTGAAGCGTTTCCAATGTGTAATTTGAGAAGTTACAAAAATTTATAATTTTTTTTTTTTACAAACTTTTATCGCATCGTAATTTGCTTTCTGTTGGTTTAGCTGTCACTGGGAATATTGAATTTTTTTTTACTTTTATGTCTGGTATGTCATGTGATTAAGGTACCAGCCTTGATAAGACGTGACTGAATCTGAAAACAAATCAAAGCAAGCAATTTTTTTGGGGCGGGGTCCAGAATGTCATTTGATTAAGGTACCTGCTTTTAGATATGACTGAATTAGAAAATTTCATAGTAAGCAAATTCTGTTTCTTATTACCAGCGGTGAGATTTTTCCTTTGGGAATGTTTAGTTAGCCTAGTTGGTTACCCTTCCGTGTAGGTAGAGTTAAATCTCCCGCTAAGTATTGGCATCCCACCATTTTGAAGGTTGTCCATCCATGCAAACGAGGTCGTGAACGCGAAGCTTGCGTGCTTGTGATCGCCAGATGCATCAAAGTCGAGAGTAATACCGTGAACGCATTGAGAGAGTTCTTGTCAAATGAATAGCTGGGCATTGGTAAGGAGGTGGTCGTTTGTGGGTAGGGGGTTTGGTGGGAAGGCTAGAGGGGGAAATGGGTAGGTAGGGAGAGAGAAGGGGGAAGGAGGGATAGTGCAGCCTGTCCAGCTACGGACCAAGTCAATCTTTAGTCATTTTTAATCTCGTAAAAAGAGAGAGACAGAGAAAAAAAAATGGCGTGTTCGGTACGTGTGAATTCTGTTTGCTTTTGATGTGCGATTTGGCACATTTGGCTTAATCAGAGTGTGGCCTTTCATCTTGAGATAATGCTGCCGAGGCCTTTTGGGAGTCTGTTATGATTATTCTTCACGGGACGCCATAAATCATCTTCTTCAGGTTGTGCCGTCAGGCGTCATTGTCTGCCGAAGGGAACAGCAACGAGTAGGAAAATGCGAAAGTCAGGAAAAAATGGGGAAAAAATTCTGTTTTTAGCTGTCCTAATTGGGTAGTGGAACGCAACTTTTATAAAGATGGCTTCTGTGGCGTAGATGTGACGATGTT
>NC_061096.1:40807647-40812647 GCF_015104395.2 Macrobrachium nipponense
TTATTATACCTCCGTGCGCATTCCCTTTCTCCCATCTTACTTTCTACCCTTTCCTAGCAATCATTTCGACATTATTTTCAGCGCCGAATGACCTTGTAGGTCCCAGCGCTTGCCTTTTGAATTTTATATTCCAATACCAATTCCAGGCCTTACTGGTAACATTGAACAGCTGCCACTTTTGTCATTTTTATATCGTTACTAGACTTTGCTTGCGGCCGCTTGTGTGTTGTAGTTAAACGGGGAATGTTGTCGTCATATCTACATGATACGCATTTTTTTTTTTTTTTTTTTTTTATTTTCACGTTATTGTGATACATTACAGCTCTCACCAGATGATTCCTGGCATATCTAAATTGTGTCATTTTCATTCCACTCATCGTGTTTCACTAGAGAATAGATAACTGAAGATAATGATATAAGAAGTTAAGGGAAGAAAATAGCTGAATATTTACGGCTGACATAGGAAAACAATTGAAAGAAGCTGATATTGGGTGCAGCGCAATTAAAGTGAAATTGAAAAATGGAGCCTGCTGCAAACGGGCCAGGATGGGAAGTCCCTGCTGATTTTTGAGTTAAAAGAAAGGTAGTTCATTCTAAGTCGCAAAGCCAACATTGCAATATTCCATTAAGAAAGCAAAGTAAGTGACGAATCACAGGCAAAGAATTTATGATGAGACAAAAATTGACGCACAATATCACCCCCTGTACTTTCAAAAGAAAAGTGGACTCAAAGACTAGAGGGCAAAGTTAATTATAGGCCTGGTGAGTCCTATACAAATCTCACATATTCAACGTTGAAAGTGTATGAAAGGGTTAATGACAAGAAAAATAAATTAATGAAACATTTAAGTAAAAAATAATTTGTTTAAATATAGGATCAATCACGGTTTCATTACCGGTACCCGGAAAAAGTATCAGCAAACCCAACCTGTTTAGTTCCACCGTGAGAACTATATTCAAAAAACTATGAAAAGCGGAGGGAAATGTAAACGAGAATGTGGTGTTTATTCTAGACTTTGGCAAAAGCCTTTTTGACAAAGTAAGACCATCCATAATAATTAGCAAAGAAAATTTAGAAATAAACACCAAATATCGTTAGATAGCAAAGTAGGAACAGATGTTACAAAAGAAATTTTTACACAACCAGCAAAACAGATAGGTTTATTTGCTAAACGATGGAAGAAATGCGGATGAAACCAAGGTAGAAGTATCCGGTGTGCCACAAGGTACGGTGCTAAGCTGCAATATTGTTTTGTTATTTTTAATGATTGAAGACCATAGACAGTAATCGTTAATGGATTCGGTAAAGGTGAGTAGTTTTCCGCTGATTGACCACAGAGAAAATAAGTAGAGAAATGTTGACTTGTGATGAAAAGACCAGGAACGGCTCCTACAAAGAGACCGTTAACAGAAAGTAATGACTGATTGGGCAGAAGGTGGAAATAGGATGGTATTTAACTCTTGATAAATTTGAATCAATAAACATTATGGGAGACCGAGAACGGAAAGCTATATGCATATAAGGGGACCTAAATAATGAGAGACAATCAACAAATACAAGGAGGCAAGTTTAAAGAACTCTTTGGTGTGATGAAATGAATAGGAACATGTTATGCAATGAATCAAAATAGACAAATGTTCTGTTGGCAAAAATGTAAAGCAAAAAAGCTGGGAAGTTGTTACGTTCGGGCAAACTTCAAAAAAAACAAGAAAAGCTGAACAACATGATTAATGCTTTATAAAACAAAATAATGTTGCGTAGTCCCACTTGAATATTGCAATAAAATGATTATGGAAACCGGTCACAAGCTAATCAAAGAAAAAGGATATTGCACAAAATAGAGAGTGTACCTAAAGGTCCTTTACAGCTAGAATAAAGAAGAAAGGTTAAGGAACCTAGACTAAACTGGGAAGGGAAAGACCTCACAATCCACCTAAAATCATAGTAGTTCTAGACAAAAGGAGAAGAGAAACGCTACAATGATAATTCAAGGCATGGAAACAGATAGAAGGAATCCAACAGACAAAATTAATCATGGAACCTAAAAAATATCAGAAAGAAAAAGGCAAGCAAGAGGTAGATTAATAGTGCCCAAAACTATAGCCAGGAAAGGAAAAAATAAGGGAAAGCACACATTTGGACATTAATCCAGCTAGACGGCACTCCAAGCATCGATTAACTGCCCAGTGCGTCTATTCAATGTGCCGTTTGCCAGCTCAAATCTGAGGGAATATATCAGGAGTGAATGCGTAGAATGTGTTTAAAGAATAAGCTCGAACAAAGATACTTAAACTGGCATCCCAGACCATACCAAAGATTGGAAGATGCCAAAATAAATATAAACTCCCGGAAGATGTACTAGCCAACTCTCTGGTAGATCAGTGTTAGAGGCGCCTGCCACACTGAAGGGACCTGGGGCACAACCCGAACGCCACCAACTGTAAGGTCTGTTAAGGTAAGGTAAAGGTTCCTCTCTCTCTCTTCGTCTCTTCTTCTCTCTCCTCTCTCTCCTCTCCTCTCTCTCTTATTCTAAATTCTTTAAATGATCTTGAAAATTTAAGTAAATTATTTTTCGCCAGTTCATCCTGTTTAAGAAGAAACTTTTGTTATAAGACCATTTTTTAATTAGCTAAATTAAGCTATTTACATTTAAATAATCCCAGCTATATAATATTTTTAATTTAAATATATAATTTGTTATAATATGACTCTTTCATGTAGCTTTTTGTTTTAAAAAACAAGTCATCTGAGTGTGAGATTCAACGTCTTTTCCCACCAGAATCCGGCATAAATCCCAGGTCCAAGCGGCTGTATTGGAAACCATTACTTAGCAAGATTTCGCCGACCTGGAATTAATTAATTTTTCTTTTTGAAAGCTCCTCCTTCTGCTCTCTCTTCTTTCTCCTCCTCTCCCTCCTCTCCTCTCTCTCTCTCGGGAAAGTCGCTCCCCCAACGAGCTCCCCGGCCGTTGCGCGTTTTCCAAAAGGAAGGAGAGAGAGAGAAGAAAGCGAGACGAAGATGGAGGATAAGAAGTAAGAAGAAAACGAGGAGAGCGGATTATGGTGAAGGGGAGGGGGGTTGGGGGTGGGGGAAGAAGAATGGAAAATGAAACAAAAAGGAAAGTTTCTTTCTTTTTAGTGAAGGCCATTTGGCGAGCAGACAAATCTAGTAGAAAACCAATTTCCGTACAGTGAGGGAGGTGGTTGTTGTTTGTAGCGACATGTGGAATGGCGACGTTTTACTCGGCCCAAATAAAGTTTTTTCTCATTCTTCCCTCACCAACGGCCAACAGCACCAGCATTCAGGGCTGGTTGCAGCCCATCCCAATCTGGCTGCGCGCAGCCACCCCCACCCTCCCACCCCCCACCCAACCTTCCCACCCTTCAATCCTACACCCTACTCCCCGCTCTGTCCCAGCTCTCCGCCAACCATTCCTCTCCGTTCAATCATTTCTAACCCTCCGTCCCCATCCTCCCCCGACCCCTCCCTCCCATTACAAGTTATCTCCCTGCCCTCCTTTAGGGATCGTCCCCCTTCCCTTAACCCCTTTAGCCATATCTCCCCTCTGATTCCATCGCTCCTCCCTCCCTCCTCCTCCTCTTTGCCGATTCCGACCTTTTGCCCAACACCGCCTGGAATTTTTGACCTACTCCTGGAAAAGGGAAGACAGACGGACAGACAGACAGACGGAAGGCACAGACCGGCTAGATAGAAAAAGTTACAATTTCTTTTAAATATTTTCCCTTAAAAAAATGCGCCGTGTATCTCATGCAAATCATATCCTAAATGTAATTGTTATCATAAAGTCAGAGAGATACCATACCGTGAAGAGATATGTGCATATAATTTATGTTAAGCTGTGCGTATCATGTAACCTACATCATAATTTATTTAAGTTTCCCACTGATTATTCATCGGCCCAACAAAAGTTTTTTAAAGTTTTTTTTTTGTTTATTCTTTAAGTTTAGTCTGGACTCTTATTGTCAACTTTCGCGAGAATTTAATGGGTATAATGTTTAATTTGGTATTAAATCAAGGGAAATGTCGCTTATTAATTTTGCTGTACTTTTGAAATTCTTTGGGAATTTCCCTACGCGCGTGTGTGTGTGCGTGTGTGTGTGTGTGTGTGTGTGGTGTGTTCCTGTGGTGTGGTGTGTGTGTGTGTGTGTGTGTGTGTGGTGGTAGCGTGTTTGTTTGCATGTGTATATTCAACTGCTGCGTTATTTTCATTGTTTATTAACACAAGAGTAAGTCATCAGAAAAAGGACCTGTAGAATATCTGATTGAATTCATATGTTATTCCAGAAGTTTAGGAATAATAATAAATAATAATAATAATAATAATAATCGGAAATTGGTAACAAACAAGGAAACTAAAGAAACAATAATAGTTGTGCCAAACAATTTTTGCATACCAGTACGTTTAAAATACGACTGTTTGGCTACCAACTTTAGATTTCCTAAGAAATCAAATCACTTAGTCTTACCCTGTGAAATTTCAAAGGCCATAAATAATTTTTTTTTTTTTAATGGTATTCTAGTTCGATGGATCAAAATATAAACTGATTGCGAACTCTACTACTTATCGACTATCTTATTCCACTGTTTAATTTTTAATTTTGAAAAAAGTCTCTTGCATTTGATTTTCTCTGTTATTTTTCTCCGGTAAACTTTTTTTTACGCTTTTTTTTCGGCAAGATTTTTGAGAATTTTGAGCTTTTGGGAGATATTTTTCATTTTTTGGAGCAGTTTTAATACTAAAGGACAAGCTTAAATAATTTTAACCGGGACCAAATTTTGAAGTTTTTAATTTAACCACACAAACTAAACTAACTATATATATATATAATATAAATATATTATATATATATATATTATAATATAATTATATATTATATTAATATATATTATATAGATTATTATGTATTTTAATGTATATATACAAGCACTTTATCAGCCATTGTGATTGTTTTTATAAGGTCTATCCTGGATGGTCGCT
>NC_061096.1:40820147-40832647 GCF_015104395.2 Macrobrachium nipponense
ATGTCAGACACACACACACACACACACACACACCTCCTTCGCGTAATCATTGCCCATTTCACGGATGTCTCGTTAAGAGAATCTACTGGATCTAGAATCGCCGTGTTTTATTGTTTTACTTGAGCCTCTCAAGCATGCATTCTCGCTTGCCAAGTTTGCTTTGTAAATTAAAGCCTTCTCTTTCATTTCTGTTCTGATGTGACATAACTTGACGTCTTCATTGATACGTTGTAGGTTTTGTAGCATGGGGTCGTTCAGTAACGAAGTTATAGCCTGATTGGCAATGATGATTGACTCTATGACTTTGTTTTCCCCTCTCCCTATCAAGGCTTCTGTTGATATGGTTAGCCTTCATTGGAATCTTTCAGGATTGTCAAATCCTTGGCAAAATTTTTGTAAATTTCAACGATTTGCCTTCTGTTAGAATTATTTATAATTTGATACCTTATTGAGTCTTTTACTATTATGATAGGTACATTTTATTATATGTATAATTGATGTTTTTTGTTATAACACTGAAGGTTTTTGGGGGGTTTGACCATTGCATATCAAATATTAGTAGTATAATAACTAATAATGTAATAGAGACTGCATTGGCGTCGTTACCTTAGCATATACTGGACTTTTAGTGGGACAGTTGGTTGCATTCGCACGTGAAAATATATTTTCTCAAATCTCTCGGTTATTTTACTGGAGTTTTTATTTAGTAATTCTTCATATTTTTCATTAGTGGCATAGCCTTAGCTTTTATTTTGTGTGCTGCTTGGGATTATTTTTTTTTGGTGTGTTTTTTATGAAATGGGTTCCCCTTGTGTTGCGATGTTTCATGAGACAAAAGTGACCTGTCTGGATAAAAAAGACTGTAAAGACAAGTTTTCTTCGCCTAAGTGAGTCTGGAGTCTGTTTCAGAAATGTGTAATTAAACATTGGAGAAAACATGTTTTATTTTTTACACCAACGATGATGCTTTAAATATATATATATATATATATATATATATATATATATATATATACATACATATATATATATATATATAATATATATATATATATATATATATATATATAGTATATGTATATATATATATATTATTTTTTTTATTGTTTATATAGATGATAGGTAATCATGTAGTCCTTTTTCGAGGTTAGGGTTTATCTCAAGATGTAAAATGCTTACTTTGGTGTGTAGGCTTAAAACCGGTCGCCACTTAGTTTTTTTTTTTTTGTTCAAGAAAACGAAAGTCTTAGTTTTACAGCTACGAAAATCATCCACAGACGCGTTTTTGTGGTCCTGTCACATTCCAGCGGCCGTTTCGAAATCTGGGGAGTGACCGCGCTTGGCCCTTGTTAATATTTTTTACTTTTTTCTTTTCCCAATTTTTTCCTGATTTTTTTTCTTTTTTGCTGCGTTCATTTTTTTTCCTTTACTTTTGTCCTTTGGCCCCGGTGCACAGTCCTTGATCTAATTGCCATGGTCGCCACCACCGTCACAACAGTATTTGGGGGGATTATTTTTGGGTGGGCCTTCCTGAAATTCTAACCGCTCGTCCGCCGGGCCAACATTTTTAGCAGGGGAAGGGGTGGGGGTAGGGCCGGGTGGGGCATCGGGGGCGACTTTGGGCCCTGAGGAAGAAGATTCCTGAGCACCTCCTGCGTCCTTTCTGTTATAGGTTGGGCTGCTAATTTGATTGTTCGTTATATCGTTCTTCGGTAAAGTTTACCACGTATGTATGTCTGTGTGTGATATATATATCTTATATATATATATATATATATATATATATATATATATATATATATATATACATACATTTACATATACATATATTATAATACTCGTATATATATATACGTATATATATATATATATATATATATATTATATATATATATATATATATATGAAGTATATAAATACATATTATTTTAGATTCCTTCCCTCTATCATTGATTTAATGTTATTTTCAAACCCAAGAATCTCATGTGGAAAGGGGACTCTTGCAGTAGTTTCTAAAAAATATGAAATAATTAAATAATTATGAATACAGATTTTATATACATTACATATATATATATATAATATATATATATATATATATATAATTATATATATATATATATATATATATATACTATATATATTATATACATTATATATATATATATATTGATTCTAAATTATGTAGGTATATCATAATATTTTAGAAGTTATTGCGAAAGTCCCTTTTCCCCATGAGCGTCTTGGTTTTGTAAATAAGATTAAATCAATGATAGAAGGAGGGAATCGTAGAAATAATATGCGAAAAACATGATTCTCTTAGACAAGAGCTTAAATTGTCTGCCTATCTCTAAAATGTCACTTGGTCCTGTATCTCGGAATTATAGCTTTGCATAAAAGGTTCACTACATTTTTAACGAACTCTTGAGTCCTTAGATTTTGGGACATTTTTTTTTTTTCCATTTTCGCTGCCAGTAATAAAAACGATAAGCCAGTCAATTAGCAGTGATGACGTGTTTTCATTTAACATGATTCCCTGAAGTTAATGGCCACGGAGGATAATATTACACATTTTTCGCTTTTTATAATAGAGTGAGATTGACGAAAGTGCTTTAAAAAACTAGAGTGATGATAAAAAAGGAATTTTCATGGTACAAATTGGGAATATTTCATTTGCTCAACGGCTTGCTTGATTGTCGTCACGCCTTGTTTTGTAAGGTTAAGGTGACAGACTGACCGTGCAGATTAAGAGGTGTACGTGGAAATGGTATTCAGTACACCAGGGGCCAGGGAAGGTGTACTGTAGGGTTTTGTCTCGAGAAAGTTGGAAAAAAATGAGTTAAAAAGGACAGTTTGGGATTAGAGAGGGAAAAGAATGTGCAAATGAAATGTTTGCTACCAAACATTTCTTTATGTGAGGACTTTGAAAATAAATGGAATGTATTGTTACGAAACAGTCATGAAAGAAATTTGAAAGTAAAATAAGAGAATTTTGAAAGTAGAGAGAGAGTTTTGTTACGAAAGAGTTAGGAGACATTTTGAAAGTAAAATGAAAGAATTGTGCAAGTAGATGGAAAGTTTTGTTGCAAAACAGTTTTGAGGGAATTTTGAAAGTAAAATATGAAAATTTTGAAAGTAGGCAGAAAGGTTTGTTACGAAACAGTTATGAGGGAATTTTGTAAGTAAAATGAGAGAATTGTGAAGTAGATGGAAAAGATTTTTTATGAAACAGTTATATGAGAGAATTTTGAAAGCAAAATGAGAGATTTTTGATAGTAGATTGAAAAAAATTCTTATGAAACAGTTATATGAGAGAATTTTGAAAGCAAAATGAGATAAGTGGGAAAGTAGATGGAAAAGATTTGTTATGAAACTGTTATATGAGAGAATTTTGAAAGTAAAATGAGAGAATTTAGAAAGCCAATGGAAAAGTTTGTTATGAAACAGATATGAGGGAATTTGAAAATGAAATGGGAAAATGTTGAAAGTAAATGGTAAAGGTTTTTCTACCATTCAAGGACCCAGGAAAGCTCATGTTAGAAGTAGAGAAAAAGAAGATAATTTATTGAGAGAAAATAATAGATTTTTCTTATGGGATTGTCTTTTTGTAAGAATATGCAGACGTGTAAGTGACAGTGGAAATTGGTGAATGGGGAGACTGGAGAGGTATGGGAAACGAATAGCTTAAATATTCTGGCAGTGTGAGATTTATCTACAAGGTAGTGGTGAATGGAACAATAGTCTATATGTAGGAAGATTCGATGTGATGCTAATGAGCTATTGGCGAGGGAGGTGCCTTCACAAAGGTTCATGCGAGTGGCAGTGAATATCTATGTATATATATATATATTTATATATATATTATGTACATATACATTTTATATATGTGTGTATGTATATACATGTTGCGCGCGCGCACGTGCCTTTAGCTTTTAACTAGTTTTTTGTATGAAATCACACACTAGAAATGTTATATTTTCGTCAATATGTGTGATTATAATTTCTCTTCCTCCTCTTAGTTCGTTTGGTTTTCAACCAACGTTAAAAACGGTTAACTTTATTTTACCTTTCACCTAATTTTTTTATTACCTTTCTTTCTCTCCTTCTTTTGTGAAAGGGAGAAGTTCTACCAGAGTCTTTTTGTCCCAGAGGCTTAGAAGTCTTGGGGAAAGGCTAATTTTATTTCTTCAAAGAACGCAGAGAGAGAGAGAGAGAGAGAGAGAGAGAGAGAGAGAGAGAGAGAGAGAGAGAGAGAGAGAGAGAGAGAGAATTGAAATTCTATTTTACTTTAAGATACTTGTGTGTTTTCTGTTATATATGGAACTTAAAAATGCAAAATGAAACTAGTTAATATATTCGATGCATTGTATCGTGAGTACTCGAATTATCATTAAGATTTCGCCGTGACTTTGATTATTGAACTTACCCTGTCAGAAATGTCGTGCTGTATTTGAGTAATTGTAGCAATTATATGTTACTTGTATTAAATACGTTAACTGACTCTGCCATTTTTAGTTTTCTGAAAAGGAAACTATTGTGTCGGCTTTGTCTGTCCGTCCGCACTTTATTCTGTCCGCCCTCAGATCTAAAATCTACTGAGGCTAGAGGGCTGCAAATTGGTATTTTGATCACCCACCTTCCAATCATCAAACATGCCGAATTGCAAGTCTAACTTAAGTAGTTTTTTCCCCTTTTTTTAAGGTTAAAGTTAGCCATGGATCGTGCATCTGGCAGTACTTTTCTTAGGCATGGGACGCACCCTCGCTCTACTGTATCGGATGTGTAACTGTAACGCCACCGATCATAGCGAATGATTTTATACGGCATTATACATTGCTTAGAAAACTCGAATGCTTCGGGGCATTTTTAAATGGCTTACGATAGCTATACGTGTAATCCTTAAGCCATAGATATATTTCATTGCAACTCAGTAACTGTAATGCACTGTCATATCGCAGGTTTCTTGACTGTCTTCGATTTATTATAGGGAAAAGTTCAAAATTAGAGCAAGAACAGGTTGTAGAAGCTGAAGAGCAGATACGAAGAGTCAGAAGAACATGGATAAAGAAAATAGAGCAATGCAACTGACGGCAGATGGTACAATGCTTGGAACGTGTGATATTGCATACAGTTTTTACATCCATATAATAGTTGCATATTTACAGACTCAAATATATCTGTAAATACACACACACACACACACACACACACACACACACACACATAATATATATATATTATATTACATATCTATATATATGTGTGTGTGTGTGTGTGTGTGTGTGTGTGTGTGTGTTTGTGTGTGTACAAACACCCCTCTGGAGGCCCCAGAGGAGAAAAAAGCAATATGATAGTAGTAACACACACACACACACACACACACACTATATATACTATATATATATATAATATATATATATATATATATATATATATATATATATATATTTGTATATAAGAGATAGATAGAGAGAAATCTCAATAAAGAAAGAAAAGTCCAAGTCCGTGTCAATTGGAATTGAGGGAGCGGGAATCTGAGCATATAAATTGCTAATGCATCCGTACTGGGAAGCGTGTGTTTTTTGTTCGTGAGTCCATTTGGGGCCGTATGTATCTTTATTAGAATATATTGCCATATGAAGACACGTGCATGCCTGAAGTAGTGAATACATTATTTAATCCCTTACTTGTGTTCGTTTCCGGTAATCTTTGAACTTGATATGTTTCTTTTGAGAGGTGCAAAGTCAGAGTTCGTAGTAAACTTTTTCTTTTCCGTCCGCTTCATTTGAACTATTCAGTGCTCTTTGAGCCTAACGTACTCGTATGTCTACAGTCGTTTGTCTTCTCAGAAGCTGTCATTACACGAAGTTGTAATTTTGAAGATACTGTGGTTTTACTTTTACATTATTATAACATTTTTTTCAAAGCCCAGGTGGGCAAAAGATGGAGGAGGCATGGTGTCTCACTGTCGTACGTAGCATGTTATTCAAGGTTTAGTTGTTTCTCTGTCTTTTCTACAACACCTCCACACGCTTGGTTAACATATATCGTACTTTAGGGAATTACTTGATATTTATGTAAATTTGACATTAGGATTACTGACTTTTATCTGTTGTAACTTAACTGTAGCTAACATCTTTTTCTGCTTCATCATGTTTAAATTGAATTTTGGCACATTGCTGGTCCCTAAGGATATGTTTTATCATCATTTTAATGCCTTCGGGAATTTGACATTGCGGGGAAGCGAAAGCTTTAAGGTGACAGTGATAGAGCTATTTGATATTATATATTCGTGTTCGTTGATTTATCTCCTAAAGTTTCGTAGTTTGCTTATTTAAAGAACAAGGCGCGATCCGACCTCCAGCTTACTCGGGATGCTGGCAAGATTTTCCCCTCACGCATAAGTTGTAAACATTATATTCCTAACTTAATGTGAAGTGGTCTTCCTAATTAATACTCATATTTAGTACTACTCTTACTAACAAGGATCAAATTAAAAGGACACAAATTATACACTTTCATAATATTCTGGGTTATAAGTGGAAACGCAAAATAATTGAACAGAATCATGGCCTAAATTCAGCACACCAAATAAATTTAAAAGTGCTAAAATCTACAATCAGGTGTACCCTTGTTTCACCAACGAAAATTAGAATAAATATTCTATATTTTATTAGAAATAATTTTGATGTATTGTTTAACAATCACAATATTTATTTTTTACATTTTCATTCTAATAAATAAATCATAAATATCCTATCCTGAAATTCCTGTATCTTTAACTCAACGCGGAACACCTTTTTCAGACCCTTTTAGGCTCCTCCATAGACCTTTCTTACCTCCAACAACAATAGCAACAACAACAAAGTAGTTTGTAGGCTTACTCCCCAAGTAAGCGAAAATCTAACGTATTAAGGATTAGTACTTTGTAACCCTACTGAAGAGAAGAGCTTCCATAACTCCATTACAGAATGGGACGACTTTCGTGGAGCTTTTAAAGAATGGAAACCCTTTTGTAACCTTGTTAAGGAGTGTGACGTCGTTTGTGGTCCCACGAAAGGATGTCACGTCTTTTGTATGGGGAGTCATTTTATAACACCCCAGAAGTCCTTTGATAACATCCCACTCTTCAAATTGTTCATTAAAGGACGTAACCCATTTAAAGAGTTTGATGTCATATGCTGGCCCCCTTTAAAAGTGAAACGTCTTAGGTTAGATTTGGATGCCCTCTGCCGTTTGAAACTCGTATGGTAGAAATAGGACTCTCATTTGTACAGAAGATGCTAAACTCAGAGAGTTTAGCATCTGTAATCCAATTCAAGTTTGGTAACGTTTGTGACTTCATTGCATTGTTTGTAGGTTTGGATGGCCATACCATCGATCTCATGGATTTTTTCTGATTTATTTTTAAAGGGACAATGGTCTTCGTGCAAACTAGGTGCCCTGTTTTGAGCTGCATTTGAATCCCCTTTATGATACGTTTGGACAAAGTATTAACAGTTATGGGGTTACAGGAGTTGTGTAACTGACATCAAATAAGGGAAAAAATAAAACTATATCCTCCGCCAAGTTTTTTAGTAACTACGTTGCATTGCTATAATGGTTAAATTCATTTACAGTGTACTTTTTTTACCATCTTAAGGTCCGTCCACACGGTCGAGCTTTGCTCGACGAACTCTGTTCGATGTGACGTCAGAAGCGGAGAAACAGAGGATGAGGTTCTGACCTTTCCCGCTTCTGGCGTCACAGCGAACAAAGTTCGTCGAGCAAAGCTCGACCGTGTGGACGGAGCTTCATATTCTCTTCTTAGTTGTCATGTCATTTTTTTTTTTTCAAAGGTCGGGCACCTGCAGCGTCGTGCATATATGATGATTGTCACTTGTTACTTGTTAGACGTTTATGATGACTGAATGTAGATAAATGCATTGTAAGTCTTTGGTTTTGGTGTAAACGTGTCTAGTGATTTATAACCCAAAGTCTTTGTAGACGTGTAGCTCATTTTGTAGCACAATGCGAGCTTGATTGAAGAGTATTTCAAATTGCCTCTTTCTTGATTGTTCACTTTTTTCTAAGAGTTTTTTCTTGATAGGGGGAATTATTTCCTATTTAGAAAAATGAACCACAGACGAATTTAATTACCTGTGTTTGTTTTTTTATTTTATATATCTTCTGTGTTTTTGAAAGATGAAGCACGGGTAATTTTCATTTTCCAAGTTTATTCATAAAGTCTTCCCACTTTTTGCTCGTAATTGAGCGTATTTGCATTGGTTTGAAACTGTGAAAAGTAATTATTTCTACTAAAGGCTATTCAGTCCAAGTCCAGCCAATCAGAAAAGGTATTCATCTTATGAATAATAGCTACTGATGAACAGTTGTCCTTAAGTAATGATTTGACCAAATCAGGTTTGAACTCCGATGTCATGTCGAGCGTTTATATACACAGATACTTTATTTCCTGTTACCGTGATACAGCTGCTGTTTAATGTCCTTAAAATACGAAGTTCTCAAACTCGACTTAGCTCCCGTCTGTTTTCGTATAAACGGTCTGTCTGATTACAGACTCGTCTAGGAAAGAAAAATTGCTATTGAGGTGTAGTGTTTTGCGACGCGCTTGAATTTTGCATGCGGACTGACATTACAACGAAAGAGAATGGCTTTCGGAAACGTTTCCCGTATTGCTCTAATCTCAGACCCATTCGGATTTATGGTCCTGATCCCGTTTTATGGCTGATTTGACGAAACTCGTAATTGAAAAGAGAAGCCCCTGCTGTTTGGGACTCGTCCTTAAGATGGGATTACGTTCGGTCTTTACAGACTGATAGATTTAAATTGCGTTGATTGAGTGCATGGCGCGGTTACGTCCCGGTAGAATAGATCAAGTGGCATTTGGGTAATTAGTTTAAAAAGTTATTGGAACGCGGCTCTCCGATGACATTCAATTCTGGGAAAATTGGATGATTTCGACTTGATTTATAGGACAGGAAAACAACGTGGTTGACCCTTTTATTGGGAGGTCGTCTTGAATTGACAAGGTGATTTTTCTCCCATTGACGTGTCCTTCTCTCTCTATTTATTTATGTTTTATCTGTTTGTTCGCGCTCGTTTCTTGATTTCCCTTTTCCTTGAGGACTTTCGTAAGATATTCCCAAATCGCTTAAGTATTCTTAAATATTATCACGGTACGAGTTTGACGCCTTCTGGGGAAAATCGCAGAATATCAGAGTTGGCCTTATTGTATTGCTTATTGATTAAGCATATCAAACCCCAGTAACGGAAGTTTGAAAAACAGTGCATAGCAAATGTTACGAACTTTTTCAGCCTTGAGTTTACGGTATGTTTACATTGATCTGTTATGAATAACGCTCTGTCTGTGAGTCTTCTGTCGTTAGTCTTTCTGCTTTCGTGCAAGCACAGAAGCGATACTGCACGTAAATGCTACGTTGAATGTGAATAGTTCTTTTAAACCCCTTTAATTCTATGCAGTTTAGAGGTCTAGTTAAAATTAGAGGTAGAGGAATCATGATTTTCGTGGCTTCATTGTACCTCCGAAACTGCCAATCTAAATCAAGGTGTTTTCTTTTTTCTTATTTTGTTTATATTTATATTTATGCGTGATTTCTTAAATAACTCCAGTTCTTTTTTTCTTTTATACTAAGAGACCTGAAACGTGGCCGGTAAAATTGTACATTATTAGTTTTCAGAGAAACTGAAAATGTTAACTTGGTCAGTTTAAATTTTGACAGTTTCATTTTAAAGGCCATCTTCTAACCGCGATATGTGGGAATTATGAATCATTTTCTCTTGTTTATGACTTTCCTGCACCTATTCCTAACTGGTGATGGGCGACTGGCTTGTAAGCATCCAGACTTTTTTTCTGGTATTGTGTGGCTTGCATTTTAGAATGCATGGTTTCTACTTTTATTTATTTATTTTTTGGATTTAAATTCAGGGTTCAGTTTGTTAATTAAAAATTGAAAGTGAATTGTTGCCTGGTGGGATTATTTTTGATTGCTGTCGTAATTATTGGCTATTGTTTATTTAATATTTATTTAAATCCCATAATATAATTGAACTTTAAATCCCATAATATAATTGAATTTAGCCGCTCATCAACCTGATCCCTGGTAATTTCGTGATCATCTTTGAGATTTACAAAGTGCCGTCCGTGGTCAAGATTCTACACTAATAAGTTGAGATCGCAGCCGAATTAATCCCTGTTTCAGATAAAAAAAAAAAGGAAAGTCCCATGGTACATAATACAGCAAAGGGGAATAAGTCACCCCTTTGCTATGTACTTCTCAGTATATTATTGACAATTTGTCAGTAAACATAGGCATTAGGCAACCGCAGCTTGGATGACCTAGAAGGATTGTGTACGTGTGCCTTCTTTATGTTTATAGTACTGGTTTTCATGCGGTTTATGCACGCGAATAACAAACCATTAAACGCATTTACCTGTTCATTATCCTTATCCTCCCCTTCAATGAGGTTCCCGACATGACAGTATTAGAAAGGAAGTAGATTAAGAGACCTTCAATTTTATTTTTTCGACACCTCGGAATATAATAAACCATTCGGGACTCTTTACAAGTAATATCCCACTAATATTTCTCCGAAATTTATGACGTCCTGTCATCCTGATTGGGGGCTAGACTGAGTTATGGTCATCAAAACTTTTTTTTACGCGACATGAACGAATTAGCGGATTTCATTGCACGTCAAAAAGTTTGTGAGCAGTCTTTGCGCCACGGACTGCCCTGTTCGCGTTTTTTTTTTAATTTTTTAAATTTTTTTTAAGGCTTTTCATGATATTTACAGTTTTTTTTTTTTTTTTTTTTTTTTTTTTGCTTCGTCTTGCGTATAAAAAGCGCTCATGAATTTAATTCACATTGTCGTTTGTCTTGGGTTTGGAAATGTACAATTTTTTTTCGTCATTTGTTAAATGTCATTTTTTATGGGTTTGAAAATTAAATTTTTAAAAATTTCAATTAGTTTTTTATGAAAAAAAAAAAACCATGTAAATGTTCTGCTCGTGTCTTTTGACAGGTTAGGAAATTAATTTTTCTTTATTTTGTTTCGTCTTGGGTTAAAAAATACACGCAGATTTATTGCTTATCTGTCATTTGTCATGGATTGAGAAATTTACTACAGTTTTTTTTGTCTTGTTTCGTCTTGTGTTAAAGTCGCTCGTAAATTTTTTTACATATGTCATTTCTCATAGGATTGATTGCGTCATTGCTCAGGAAGTTCATATAATAATAATAATAATAATAATAATAATAATAATAATAATAATAATAATAATAATAATAATAATAATAATAATAATAATAATAATACTTTTCTCGAACAGGATTCCGATACCACACACGTAACCATTTCAAAAGTTCAGAAGGGGATTATGAAATATTTACAGAAATTCTAATTTCACACCACACGGCACACCCTAAGTTCATACAAAACTTGCTTACTCCACACCAACACTGGTTTTGAGAAATGGTGTCATGATCATTTATAGAATAATATTTGTCGGTTTATTTCTAAAAAAAAAACCATAGAAATACTCGAAAACATATTAATACGAACACAAACATACATGAGGAATAACATAAAAGAAATATTTTTTGTTATGTTATTTGTCATGTTTGTGTTCGTATTAATATGTTTTCCAGTATTTCTATAGTTTTTTTTAATTTTAGAAATAAACCGACAAATATTGTTTTATAAATGATCATGACACCATTTCTCAAAACCAGTGGTGGTGTGGAGTAAGCAAGTTTTATATGAACTTGGGGTGTGCTGTGTGGTGTGAAATTAGAATTGCTGTGAATATTTCATAATCCCTTTCAGAACTTTTGAATGGTTACGTGTGTGGTGTCGGAATCCTGTTCGAGAAAAGTATTATTATTATTATTATTATTATTATTATTATTATTATTATTATTATTATTATTATATTATTATTATTATTATTATTATTATTATTATTATTATTATTATTATTAAGTAAATTCACATTACCACGTGATCACCAAAATGTTGAAAAATCTACATCGATGTTATTGTGAATATATGTAAATCTCATTACATAAATATTTTTCATTAAATATTTGCACTTACACCAGTGTTGCATATTTTTATGTTATTGTTACTTTATTAGACATCTCATAATACATAATAGCGTGGACATCAAAATCCAGATGGTTTCTGTTGTCCTGGTATATTTGAGAAATTTCAGAGAGTTTGCATTCTTCGTAACTATCACTAAGAATCTGCATTTCAAACTAATTACTCTCGTAATGTCTGTAACTCTTAACATCGTTTTCGACAGTAAAAGCCATAGCGGATTTTTCTCTTAATATTATTGTAGGTAGAATATGTAAAATCCTTTTATCTTGGAGAATGTAAAGGCGCCTACAGGTCAAAGTAAAACGACTGATTTCTTTCATATTTTTTGGACATAACTTAAATTATTCTGACATTATTCTGTAAAATGGCTT
>NC_061096.1:40837647-40880147 GCF_015104395.2 Macrobrachium nipponense
CTTGCAGTAAGTTAGTGTGCGGCGTCCTAAGGTCTACCAACTCCAAGCACAAATTCATTCACATCACGCTAGACCCCCCCTCCATATCCTCCCCCTCTCCCCCTCCCTCCCATCATCCTCATTTCCCTCTTTAAAAGCACGGAGAGATAAGATGTACTGAAATAAATAACATTAGCGTCGGTGATTCGTCATAATCTTGTCATTTCCTTTGTTGTGGAAAAAAGAAAAGGTTTTAGGCAGTACAAAAGATTCAGTGGAATCAACTATTTCTGTTGGATATACACTTTTTTTTTTTTTTAATGTATCCAAATGGAGTTGAGATGGAGAAAACTTGACGTCGGTTTGGTATTCTAATCAGCGCTGAATATTTGTTTATTTCTTTTTTGATCGCAGAAGGAGAGGCGAGTTTATGCTAATCTAATGCAAATGCCATTTTTTCTTTACGAATGTTCTGTGAGGAAATTTTAACATCTCGAAAATAAATGCTGTTTTATATTATTAGGAAGTTATTTCGCGTATCACGTAGTTTAACAAGATATAGAAGTCAGCGTACTTAAAATCTTAAAATACTCTCTCTCTCTCTCTCTCTCTCTCTCTCTCTCTCTCTCTCTCTCTCTCTCTCTCTCTCACACACACACACACACACACACACACACCCATACGACAAATACGTTATTGAATCTCATAAGTAATTGAGAATATGCATTCACTTGCACACTGAAATAAACGTTGAAAAAACGATGGTCAATGTGGTATGTCATCTTTGCATTCTGAAATTTCCAACGGAAAATGGTCATTTTCTTCATCACGAAAATACACATAGGCTTACAGAGACACACTTTCCCTACATACCACTGATATGAGAGATAATTCGTTATCTGGTTAGATACAACCTGGGGCATGAGGTAACCGCGTGCTGTTTTGTTTTACATTTGTGAGCAATGAACATAATATTTCTACGTAGGAATAGAAATGAATAATGTGTTGAACTAATTGAATTGGTCAGAGGCTTAATGCTGATTGGTTTTTGTTTCTATTTTTATGTAGGTAATGTAAATTTGAATTAGCACTGGAAGGTAACTCATTTATGATGGGCATTAGTTACGTTGGGTAAGTGTGGGGTTGGGGAGGGGGTGGGGGAGTAGTGCCGTCACTGTAAATCACATGGTGCACTGTAGACTCTAAAGGTTGTTTGCAGGGTCCTTTCGGCCCCTAGCTGCACCCACTTTTTAGCCTTTTGCTTTACCTCCATTCCCATTTACTTTCTTCCATCTTTCTGTCTAACCGTCTAACTACTCTGACTCCCTCGTCTCACTTGTTTCAAGCACTGGATAGCCGAAAGTGCCAAAGCGCTTGCTTTACTAGCCAAATTCTAGCAAGCAAAATCAATTACGTATAAGTATCTTAGACGAGGCATGCTTTCAGTTAACGAAATTTCTTGACGAATAGCAAGGGAGAATGATGAATCTGCTGATACTCCTACTCTTGCAACTGCTTCTGCTCCTGCTGCTGTGTCTGCTACTTCTGCTTCTTGTGTGCCTTTGATACCCATCTGTTTATATGAACTTTTATAGCTCGCATGATTTTAGCCGTCTCATTTTATGATGGGTCGCATCGAATGGCAGAGAGGGGGAGAGTGTGTCATGCTCGCCTTGTTTTCAGTTGCTCATTCTCGTCTGTCCTCCGTTATCGTTCAACCGGGAACTTGCGGAGAAGCGTCTTCGCTGTTTGTTTGCTTTTTTTTTTTTCTATGTGAAGAGAGGTTTGATGATTTATGAGACTTAGAGTCACATTTGTTTTTATCGTTGTTTCTATTTTTCTTTTTCTTTTTTTTGTACCTGACATCGTACGTGTACTCAGTTGGAATTTGCATATAGAATGTAATTAACTTGATTACACTTTGAAAGTTTAGGAATGATGACCTTCAGTATTAACACTGCTTTGGATTTATGTTCAGCCCGAGTGTAATTTTCACTCGTTTTTTCATCATGATGATCATGATCATGATCATCATGAAATATAGATTTAGCAAAGATTAATATTACCTTCAATCAGCCTCCTGGTTCGACTGATAAGACTAATGTAAAATGAGGAACTTTCCCATGGATTGCCTTGTTCATGCCCCTTGCTGTCTTTAAGAAATAAGGTGTCAAGATCTCAGTGAGGTCAAAGAAATATTTGCCAGATCGCAGATAAAATAACCATCATTGTTGTCAGATAAATGCTGAACAGCGCAGATCGTAAGAAAGTCTGGTGTTCATTGTGTAAATAATTCATTCCATTACAGTTAAATTGATATTGTTTTTAAACTTCATGAACACTGAGCAAGCCCCTGGAATATCAAATAAAGTAAGAGAGAAGAAGACACTAGACAGATAAGAGTATAACACCGACATAGAAAACGAAAGTCTGCCAAGTGTACCCTCACGCAAGAACATTTATAATCCAGGACCCGGAGGCAATGGCACAGGCACCTGATGTGATCCGTTCTTGCAGAAAGTGGGTATAGTAGGGGTATTTAGAGTTAGGTGTCTTTTTCTACCAATAGTGCCCATGATCTGGTACCTCTTATGTTTGAATTATTTTTGTGTCTTTTATGAGACAAAAATAGCATGAGAGAGAGAGAGAGAGAGAGAGAGAGAGAGAGAGAGAGAGAGAGAGAGAGAGAGAGAGAGAGCATTTTTTCCCCTAAGGATGGACGAAATTTGGTTTCCTGCAAAAGACTTTTTAAAATTTTATATAATTCGCGATTTGTATGTTTATTTTTAACAGCGAAGAGCTTTCACTTATTTGACAAGAAACATATGCTACTCTTACGAGTTACAGATTGGAATTCTAACCATTTCATTTGCGAAAACTGCATCTGGGACAAATACAAGTGAAATTGATACAAACGTTACGTTGGGGAATTACGCAACGGGAGCCTTCTGCCATTCCTTGAATTAAGACCCAGAGAACCGTCCGAGACGCGGGCGCTCCTTTTCAGCTTATTTTTGCCGTTTCTGGTACGTGCGTCATACTTCGTGCCTTCCCCTCGCATTCTCCTCCTGAAAAGATGTCTTATGATAATGCCATTAGCATAATAACGGTGGTAAAAAATCTCCTGTCCCTACAGGAAGCTGCGAGTCAACAACAAAGATGACGCCACACTTGGGTGGCTTTGACACGGAGAGGAAAAGGGGGAACGAACTCGGAGTGCCTGAGAGAGAGAGAGAGAGAGGAGAGGGAGGAGAGAGAGAGAGATGAGAGAGAGAGAGGAGAGAGTGAACTCTCGAGTGCCTGAGAGAGAGAGAGAGAGAGAGAGAGAGAGAGAGAGAGAGAGAGAGAGAGAGAGAGAGGCGTTGTCGGGAGTAACACTCTGTGTGTGTCTCTCTCTCTTTCTGGTTATGCATAGTCTTGCAACAATTTGATGTTCACATTCATTGTTTTGCTTCTGTTTTGAATTGCTTGCTCTCTCTCTCTCTCTCTCTCTCTCTCTCTCTCTCTCTCTCTCTCTCTCTCTCTCTCTCTCTCTCTCTCTCTGCTTATGTATGGTATTGCAACAATTTGATGTTCACATTCATTGTTTTGCTTGTGTTTTGAATTGCTCTCTCCCCAGTTATGTATAGTACTGAAACTGCTTGTCATTCTTATTCACTGTTCAGGTTGCATCGTAAATTTCTCTCTCTCCTCTGTCTTCTCCTCTTTCACTCTCTCGCCGACCTATCTCATCGATGAAGGTCCGATCTCAGTCTCGCTGTCATTCATCCGACGTCTCTCGGACTCTCTCTCGTCTCTCTCTCTCCTCTCTCTCTCTCTCTCTCTCTCTCTCTCTCTCTCTCTCATGTACGATTACATCCAATCTCCACACACTAAACCTCCTGATTGCAAGAGTTACTGTGGCTCCTGATGATCCCGGTTGCAGCGGGTTACAATAGGAATAAATGCAAAGAGAGATACAGAACATGTTGGCCATGGCATTCACCAGACAGACAGACAGACAGACAGACAGACAGATAAACAGCTTGAAGTTGTATCTATCGAAAAGCCTTGGGCAGAATCTTTTGAGACAGACAGGCAGCTTGAAGTTATGGACATTCGAAAAGCCTTGGGCCGGAATTTTTGAGACAGACAGACAGGCTTGAAGTTATGGGTATTCGAAAAGCCTTGGGCAGAATCTTTTGAGAGAGACAGACAGACTGACAAGCAGACAGAGACAGCTGGAAGTTATGGGCATTCGAAGAGTCTCGGGAAGAATCTTTTCAGACAGACAGACAGACAGCTAGCTTCAAATTAGGTACAAAAACCTTGGGCAAAATCATTTGAGACAGATAGACAGACGTTATGTACATTCGGACAACCCAAGGCGGAATCTTTGGAGTTTTTGCTGAATATGTTTAATATCACATTTTTTGTTTTTAATCAATAAATATGATATTTTAATATTTAAAATTCAAGACTGAAAACACCATTGTCAGTTTTTTATGGTTCCTCGTGAAATATTTCTGCAACGTTTTTAGTCAGTAAGTACATAAATCTGAAAGAATATTAAATAGATTTATTGGCCGAGGAAAAATCCCAATTTCATTTTACCTTAGAAAAAACAGTGACGGTAAGGTTAACGAAAACGGCATTATGCAGATTTACTGCAATGGTGCTAAAGTAATTTAGGATGAGGGGTCCCTGTTCGAGAAACCGCGTAATTTTGAGATATATTCAATGATTTTAGATTAAAGCTGGCTTGTGATTATTATTTTTTTTTTTTACCAGAATTGTTGTGAAATGTGTCTACTAAATCGCCATTTTATTTCACTTTTCTCTTGCTATAGATGTGTTTTGATTTTGGTGAAGATTGTTTATCTTAGTTTTAGTACAATATTTATAAATTGTCACTACAATTGCTAATAATAATAATAATAATAATAAATAATAATAATAATAA
The DNA here is from genome assembly GCF_015104395.2 of Macrobrachium nipponense. Classification (NCBI taxonomy): domain Eukaryota; kingdom Metazoa; phylum Arthropoda; class Malacostraca; order Decapoda; family Palaemonidae; genus Macrobrachium; species Macrobrachium nipponense. Next base: position 40,842,569 of record NC_061096.1, read on the forward strand.
TAAATAATAATAATAATAATAATAATAATAATAGGCTAAGAAGCAAGAAAACAAGGGAGGAATTCAACGAGAAATACAAAGTACAAGAGAGGGGATTAAACAACACAATAGAAGATGTAAAACAGAGGCTTAAGGCCAAAGCACATAAGATCCAACGTACTGAACAGGAATAAGGGATACCAACAGAACAAACTATTCGGAACCAACCAGAAAAGACTATACAGCCAACTAAGAGGGGAAGACAACCACCAGAAATTCCTGAAGCCGAACCAAGTAAGAGACTCTGGGAAAACATATGGAGTAATCCGGTATCACACAACAAACATGCAACATGGCTCCAGGAAGTCAAGGAAGAAGAAACAGGGAGAATAAAACAAAGATTCACAGAGATCACGACAGACACAGTCAGACACAACTAAAGAAAATGCCAAACTGGAAAGCCCCAGGTCCCGATGAAGTCCATGGATACTGGCTCAAAAACTTCAAGGCCCTAACACCCACGAATAGCAGAACAACTCCAGCATTGTATCTCAAATCACCAAGCACCCAAATGGATGACCACAGGAAGAACATCCTTAGTACAAAAAAGACAAGAGTAAGGGAAATATAGCCCCAGTAACTACAGGCCTATCACCTGCCTACCAATAATGTGGAAGTTACTAACAGGTATCATCAGTGAAAGGCTATACAACTACCTAGAGGAGACAAAACACCATCCCCCACCAACAGAAAGGCTGCAGAAGGAAGTGTAGGGGCACAAAAGACCAGATCCTCATAGACAAAATGGTAATGAAGAACAGTAGGAGAAGGAAAACCAACCTAAGCATGGCATGGATAGACTATAAGAAAGCCTTCGACATGATACCACACACATGGCTAATAGAATGCCTGAAAATATATGGGCAGAGGAAAATACCATCAGCTTCCTCAAAAATACAATGCGCAACTGGAATACAATACTTACAAGCTCTGGAATAAGACTAGCAGAGGTTAATATCAGGAGAGGGATCTTCCAGGGCGACTCACTGTCCCCACTACTCTTCGTAGTAGCCATGATTCCCTTGACAAAAGTACTACAGAAGATGGATGCCGGTACCAACTCAAGAAAAGAGCAACAGAATCAACCATCTGATGTTCATGGACGACATCAAGCTGTATGGTAAGAGCATCAAGGAAATAGATACCCTAATCCAGACTGTAAGGATTGTATCTGGGGACATCAGGATGGAGTTTGGAATAGAAAAATGCGCCTTAGTCAACATACAAAAAGGCAAAGTAACGAGAACTGAAGGGATAAGCTCCAGATGGGAGCAACATCAAACACATAGATGAGACAGGATACAAATACCTGGGAATAATGGAAGGAGGAGATATAAAACACCAAGAGATGAAGGACACGATCAGGAAAGAATATATGCAGAGACTCAAGGCGATACTCAAGTCAAAACTCAACGCCGGAAATATGATAAAAAGCCATAAAACACATGGGCAGTGCCAGTAATCAGATACAGCGCAGGAATAGTGGAATGGACGAAGGCAGAACTCCGCAGCATAGATCAGAAAACGAGGAAACATATGACAATACACAAAGCACTACACCCAAGAGCAAATACGGACAGACTATACATAACACGAAAGGAAGGAGGGAGAGGACTACTAAGTATAGAGGACTGTGTCAACATCGCAAACAGAGCACTGGCTGGGCAATATCTGAAAACCAGTGAAGACGAGTGGCTAAAGAGTGCATGGGAAGAAGGACTAATAAAAGCAGACGAAGACCCAGAAATATACAGAGACAGGAGAAAGACAGAAAGAACAGAGGACTGGCACAACAAACCAATGCACGGACAATACATGAGACAGACTAAAGAACTAGCCAGCGATGACAATTGGCAATGGCTACAGAGGGGAGAGCTAAAGAAGGAAACTGAAGGAATGATAACGCGGTCACAAGATCAGGCCCTAAGAACCAGATATGTTCAAAGTACGATAGACGGAAATAACATCTCTCCCATATGTAGGAAGTGCAATACGAAAAGTGAAACCATAAACCACATAGCAAGTGAATGCCCGGCACTTGCACAGAACCAGTACAAAAAGAGGCATGATTCAGTAGCAAAAGCCCTCCACTGGAGCCTGTGCAAGAAACATCAGCTACCTTGCAGTAATAAGTGGTACGAGCACCAACCTGAAGGAGTGATAGAAAACGATCAGGCAAAGATCCTCTGGGACTATGGTATCAGAACGGATAGGGTGATACGTGCAAACAGACCAGACGTGACGTTGATTAACAAGGTCAAGAAGAAAAGTATCACTCATTGATGTCGCAATACCATGGGACACCAGAGTTTTGAAGGAGAAAGAGAGGGAAAAATTGGATAAGTATCAAGATCTGAAAATAGAAAATAAGAAGGATATGGGATATGCCAGTGGAAATCGTACCCATAATCATAGGAGCACTAGGCACGATCCCAAGATCCCTGAAAAGGAATCTAGAAAAACTAGAGGCTGAAGTAGCTCCGGGCCTCATGCAGAAGAGTGTGATCTTAGAAACGGCACACATAGTAAGAAGAGTGATGGACTCCTAAGGAGGCAGGATGCAACCCGGAACCCCACACTATAAATACCACCCAGTCGAATTGAAGGACTGTGATAGAGCATAATACCTTCATGTGAAAATGACTGCATTATAGGTTAAGCCGGCAGGATTCACTTGACAATTTTTATTTCACGCCTGTCATACTTCAGCCCCAGGGATTTTCAGATTCCTCTGTGTGATAAAAAAAAAAGGAGTGCGTTTGAAAAGGATTCTTTTAAGTAATACTTTTGTGGTTTTGGTCTGTTATGGGGAGCCGTCAAGAATTTTTGTTTCTTCTGACATCCAATCAGTTAGAAAATTGTAAATCGTTTTATATGGCACCTGTACATTCAAGTACTTCATTATTATTATTATTATTATTATTATTATTATTATTATTATTATTATTATTATTATGAATCAGAAGTTAAACATATGTTCATATGGAACAAGCCTGCCAGGGCCACTGACACGAAATTCAAGCGTCCAAAGAATATGGTGTTCATTTGAAACAAGTTACTGAAAATAATAGGAAATAACTTTAGATAGCTTCAGTTATATCCAACTTATTTAAGGATTTCAGTAAGCTTCCATGTGACGTAATTCCGTCAGATATAGGTAACTAAAAGATGATTCGTATTTCTGTTAAAAACATCTAATAATCCGAATATGTCTCCTAATCATCTGAAAATTTTAGGTACCATTTTTTTATCCAGAGATCCTAATGATGAACCTCAACTCCGTAAAGTCATATAGGTTTAAGATTGCCCTCGTTTGATTTAAAACGTCAAATAACGTCATGATGACACGTAGTTCGTTCAAAGTATCAAATAATGTCAGGGTGACTCCTACACCGTAAAGACGTCAAATAACGTCAGGATGACGCTTGGGAAAATAAAAATGTCAGATATCTTGAGGGTGACACCCATTTCCCCCTGATAAAATTCATTACTACATTAATAATGATATTAGAGTCTTTGTTTTTGAGGAGAGTGATATAAATAAGTTGTATCTTTGCCTCGTATAGCTTTGTAGTGGTGATAGCTTTATTGCATCGAAATCTCCTGGGTCTTGTGTAGACTTGAGAAACGATTGCAGTGAATGCACACGGAAGCGACGGCAAATAAGGACGACATGGCAATATATATATATGTATATATATATATATATATATATATATATATATATATGTGTGTGTGTGTGTGTGTGTGTGTATAATTGTGTTTTTTTAGAATAAACTTCTTAATCTTTAAATGACTTATATTAGGGACATCCACCCTGGTGACACACATACATATGTTTATGTGTATATATATATATATATATATATATATATATATATATATTTTATATATACACTAAACATATGTATGTGTGTCATCCAGGGTGGATGTCCCTAATATAAGTCATTAAAGATACTTTTACCTGCATACAAAGGTTATGTAATATATATATATATATATATATATATATATATATATATATATATTACATAACCTTTGTATGCAGGTAAAGTATATTGTATGTAAACAGCTATCTGAGGAGCTTATCCCTTGATATAGGCTCAAGAAAATGAAACCAGACTTCCCCTATAAAAAAAAAACACAGAAGTTTAGACGTTATCATACATGTTCTTTTAGAAGCGAAAGAAAGAGAGTTGCCATTTACGTTCAAGCTTTTTGAACCCCTTCCACCCTACCCCCCCCCCCCCCCCACTACAATCTCCCTTCGGCCTGGTATGGTTATAGTAATATTAGTCAGAGTTTTTTTAAGAGATAGGGGCCAGATGATGGGACGGGAAATGACCCATCCGGAAGGGGAAGTAGCTTGGGTTGCCAATTTGTACGATACGCGCTCGAAATGAAAGGCGGAGAAAAATGTTTTTAGGTTTTAAACAACAGAAAATCGTTAGTGGAATACCAAATAACTGTATTCATTAATAGTTTGTTACAGGGTGGCTTCCGAAAACAAGTAAATAAACAAGACAGCAGTCACTATCAGCTGTTCTCGAAGCTCATCAGCAGCACGTTGACCCCCGTCAGTCACACTGCGCCACTCAACTGAATGTATGCACCCATGCGCATCTTGAGTCGAAGGTCCTTTTCTACTGAAGCTTCTTTTGATCCATCCATCTCAAAACAACTTATACATCTTTTCACGTTCGCCAGTTTTCACCACATCTTCACTGTGTAAACAGTCATATTACTAACATCCACATTTTCTTTTTATTGACATTCAATGCGCACAACGTTATATATATTTGTGTGTATGTATGTATGTATGTATGTAGGTAGGTAAGTAGTGTGTGTATGTAGATAAGTATTATCTAATTAATTATTTGGGTAGGGTTTAGAGATTTAATGGAACCAAGAAAATAGAGAAATAATGAAGAATTATAAAATGGCTTCTGGGAGAAAAGACGGGTTTAGTTCCAATAGGTATTTTGGAAAAATGGATATGATTATGTTATGTTACTATTAGAGAGAATGATGAGACAGAATAAGTGAGGAAACGAAGGCAGCAGGGTGTTTGCAAAAGATGTGTTGGAGGACATATGACTGAAGGTGAAAAAAAAAAAAAATTGTGAAGGGATAATCACGCCCACTCTATTTTACGAAGCAAATTTAGTATGTTTGGTGACGAAAAAGTAAGAAAATGAAAAAATGCTGAAGCTGCTGATACAAAGCATTTGTGTTGTGTTCGTGGAATCAAAAGAGATGGTAAGCAGGTTAGTGTTAGGTGTAAAAGACGAAGATGAAAGACGTTAGGTCGGTAAAAAAAAAAAAAAGTGAAAAACTTGGAAGTGTTGGAAAGAAGTTATGATTATTAAATCGGTTTCGTGTTCCCATGAGTGTGTACTTCTCTCTCTCTCTCTCTCTCTCTCTCTCTCTCTCTCCCCTTTGTGTAGTAATGATTTTCAAATCGATTCCATGGTTTTTTCATGTGTATGTAATTTGCTCTCTCTCTCTCTCTCTCTCATCACCCAACTTTTTCCTGCCTTTTGTAGTCGGAAGTGGTGCAAAGATGATATGATTGTGAGGTCCTTGGCCCTGGCGATGGAGTCCCCAGAAACAAGGATTTATGGATGCATAAGTCTTTTATCATCTGGGTGATGGAGTGAGACGCTTTATTATGCTCCCCCTCCCCCATTTTTTTCCCTCATGTTTTGTGGGAGGCGATATGACGATGATTATCAGTAAGTGGGTGAGATTAAGGGGCCAAGAGATTACCTCTCCCTCCCCCGCCGTATGTTGATGATGAAGTCGGCGAGAGAGAGAGAGAGAGAGAGAGAAGACAGAGATTCCCTGACGGATATCGTTATTGAGATTGATTAGGAGGATCCATAAAAAAGGAGAGAGAGCGAGAGAGAGAGAGAGAGAGAGAGAGAGGGGGGGGGGGGGAAATCTAAACAGTGAATAAGAATGACAGTTCGGGTGTTACATAACTGGAGAAGAGAGAGAGAGAGAGAGAGAGAACAGGCATCCCAAAACCAAATCACTGCTATTTGAAGGCTTAATGTTTTGGTTTTCTGTTTTCGTCGTTCATTGCAGTGATTATGGTATGGAGAGGCTTTACTGCCGTGTGTCCGATGTCTTTTATGTTTATTCACGTGTTTCGGCGATAAAGGGACGCGGTTTCGTTTGTCCAGTATGTCTACTTTATGGTGAGTGATGTTAATTTTTAGATTATAGCTTTCCGTTGTGGATTACGCTCGCTAAGGGCGGCTTTGCCCGTATTAACGGGATAGTAATGGCTGTGTGTGTTGTGTTTTTCTTTTCTTTATTTAGACTTTACGGTAACAGGAAATCATGTTGTATTTGATTTTCAGTTTTTCAAACTAGTTATGTATTTTATTTGGAGCTTGCACTGTCTGTTCGTTAACACGGAAGATATCAGAGTCCAAGATTTTTATTTTCCAGAATGGAAGGCTCCTGAAAAGTTGTTTATACTATGTAAAATTATTTATACCTTATAACGTTCATCAAGATGCACTATAAATGGTCTATTATAGTAAGCTTTGTCTGTGACGTAGAAAAAATTTCAAACCAATTATTGATTTTGTAGTCGCCAACATTCACCTTTTACCTTAGAATAGCAGTCATGGACAGATGAAATATTGCTCCTTATTCTAATATATTCCCTCATGTTCTTTCCTTTAGAAAAATGTGTACAATATTATCTAGGTGAATGCTTGCTCAAGGGGAGAGAGAGAGAGAGAGAGAGAGAGAGAGAGAGAGAGAGAGAGAGAGAGAGAGAGAGAGAGAGAGAGAAGAAACTTTACACGTGGCAAGGAAATTCAATTACGTCCCAAGATGTAGAAAGCATTTTCCTGATAACGTTGCTTCTCGCCTTTTTTTAAAGCAAACATTGTTGTTTTAAATTTAAAACCAGGATAACAGGTATTTACATTTACTTGGGCGGACAGAAGACCAGGTTCTTAAGATAAGGTGGCAGCATAAGAACGATCCAGTTTCTGAAGGAATTCTTTTAAGAAGTTGAGACTAAGTGGGTGTAAGCGTGATAGACATGCTTACTATAAAATGGACAGAGGCCGACATGGAGTGAAAGTTTTCTTTCATATTGGTTCGATATTCTTTAATGGAAAGTATAAAAGGAAATTGGGTGTAGGAAGTAACATGTTGATTTAGAGTATAATTTAACTGGCATTGCAATAGTTGATTTGTTTAATTTCCTTATATATTACGCTTTGAAAGTACTTTACTCGACTAGAAATAAGATTGCACCCTGTTAAATCAGATTAATTGATTTTTAAAGTTTCCTTACTTATTATATAAAAATACTTGAGTCGTCTAGAAATATGACGTACATCACATTAAATCTTGAGAAGGGAAGTTGATCCTTTAATTTTGAGTTGACAGCAGTTTGAACTTGCACTTGAGAGTAATTCGTAACGTCGTCTTTATTCTGCAAATGCATGGCAATCAGGACAGTGAAATGTTCTTACGCTGTATGAGACTCAGAACAGTGGATTCATATGCTGAGTTTGTTTTAAAAGAAGATAAGAGAAATATCTTCTGTATAGAGTATATTTAATGTGGGTTGGTTTTTTTGTTCCATAGATAAGGATTGAGTTTTTCCTCGTTGCAGTTATGTCATTTTTAGAGTGTCACTTAATACAGGATATATCAGTCCAATTTTTTAAGTTGTTGCTTTTAGAATATCGATCTTGTTTAGGTTTTGAAGTAAGGAACCAACATTTTATTTTCTTGTGAAGGAAGAATCGTGCATGAAATTACTCAAATAAGATTCTGAAAAAGCAAATATTACTAGATTGTTGTACTTTGTTGATAATACTATGTTATTGCGTGAATGTTAATATAATAATAAGTATATATGTATTGTAATACCGCCTAAAAATATTCGTACAGTGAAGTCGATACAGTACAGCAACTGAGCCTCGGCTAATGTTCGACCAGCTTTGGTAGGATGACCAGGTTCGGAAATAGGGCCTCAGTCTTATTGTTTGTTTAATTTTCCTTTTATTAAGACCACCTGTACAAATTTTCAAGTTAATGTGTATCTAAATTTCGAGAGCTAATTCATTCCTGTAGGTGTTTAAACTGTAGACTCAAAGGGAAAGTTGTCTTGCAAATTTTCGTTTCCAGCACCGTTAAAGTGTAGATTTTTTTTCTTTAGAGTTTTGTAAAGATTTTTGGTACATGTTCTGTCTGAAGGATTAAAATTTTTTATTTTATATGTTATTTCAGAGACCACGTATAATCTCCCGCGTTTGCGTTGACGTGGAAAAATAAAAATAATTAAATAAAATAAGAAGAGCTTCGCAAATATATCTAGTATTTCTCTGTTGACCTTCCCAATTAATAATTTGCCAGGTGGTTAGTCGACTGGGGGAGCCAGAGTGAAGAGAGTATCCCCAACTCAAAATGCCCGTGTAGGAACTGGAAAGCTGTCATCATATAAAGCCGCCTCACATTAATTTAGGTGCAATGGACGTATGAACTAGTTAGTGAATTACGTACCTAGTTGTAATCAATTGTGATGGGTTGCAGCTGGTTGCAAAACACCATTTGGCTAGTAACCTCATCTTCGAACTCCTCTCACCCTTTTTGAGTAAATAGGTATATATATATATATAATATATATATATATATATATATATATATATATATATATATAACTGATTGTGTGTTAGAGAAGAAGAGAGAGAGAGAGAGAGAGAGAGAGAGAGAGAGAGAGAGAGAGAGAGAGAGAGAGAACGCTGCCTGTAGGATGTAAAGTTTTATGACAATTGCTGCATGCAACTACTCGAGCAGAATGTAGCGCATTAACGAGACCCTGTGAGTCGTTGCTTTGTTTATTTCTCATTTTCGGAAAGATGGTTCAAGGTAAAGGATTAAGTATTTAAATACTTAAATATTTCCTCAAGGCGTGACAGTGTAGTTTTAGAGAATGGTCATTGAAAAGTAAGTTCTTAGTCTTAATAGCAACTGTTTAGAAGTTCGTGTGTTATTTGGTTTAAATCAGTTGATACTCACTTTGACCGTTGATTTAAGTGAGTGTGCGGCATTCATGTGTCCTTGAACTTATTTAAAGGCTCTACACACACACACACACACACACACACACACACACACACACACACACGCAAAAGGAAAAATGACTATTTATGCATACACTCATTTCTCCCTAATAGGAGTGGCTCCGGAAAAAAATAACAGTCACTGCTACATTCATTCTTTCAACTGCTGAACTGTGCATGAATCGAAGTCGTTTGAGTGATTGATTTATAGTGACTAAAACTGGCGTGACAACTTCTAACCCCAGGTGTAGCAGGCTTCTACAGTATAGACTGCCTCAAATGCATATACAGAAGGCTCATCAGCAGTATAGTAAACCCCTTTGCACGCACTGCACCATCCTCTCAGTCTTGCATGCACTCGTGCTTCCTGGATATGAAGGACCTTCGTTTCCAGTACTTTTGGGACTCTATCTGTCCATCTATCCAGCTCTTTCTAGGTCTCAGTTCCTCTCCTCACTCTTAAAACTTCTGAGTTATGCATTCTTCACCAATCCACTAAGTTGTCAATAGTTATAGCATATTTTTATCTATAAATTTTCTCTACGTATGTAAGTTTCTTCCCTTTCCTGACCTTGATGATATATTGATCAACTTCTGTCCACAATTTAAGGTTAAAGAAACCACGTAAATATTTATTCTTAACGAATGACTTTGAACTTGACATTATTATCTTTATGTTTGCTGTTTGTTCATCATTGTCGTTGTTCATGTTACTTTCATTGCCATTATCATTGCTTTTATTTCCTTCTGTTATTTTAGCTCCGTTCCCCAGATATCATCGCTTCAGAATTCCTATGCCATGATTGTAGGTACCTGGTCGTTTGATCCCATTAGAAATGATCCTCGTTCAGAAAAATAATAATAATCATAATAATATTAGTGTAAACGAGGAGAAAGAAGCAGCATGATAATGAGGTCAGGTTAATTACATGATGGCCGGAGTAGTTTAGTGCGATAGCAGATATGGTCGTCGATCTCGCGTTGTGGAGATGCGCCTTTGGGTCTTAATGACCACTTAGCGGACTTAAAGAATAATTAATAATAATGTCTCCTGTGTTTGTTATTGTCTTTACGCGGGAGTCGCGTGGCCCGGAAGGCAGAGACTGCGGCCATTTCTAGGGATTTAATTCCGTGCTTAATTACTCAATAGCTTTATAAATCACTTACGTAATTACTTTATGAGGGACGTTTAATAGAAATTAATTAGGGGCGCATGTGTAAACGGTTTGTTCTCCTCTTTTTATGTCTGCAGCAATATTGTTTACCTTTATGCAAAGGCTGCTTCCCTCCTCCTCCTCCTCCTCCTCCTCGCGCCCATCACAAGCTAAAGCAAATACTCTTCTCTCGTCGTCGTGTTCCCAGGCAAAAGCAGCGCACGACGAAGAGAGGTTTGCTTTGCAGACATAATCACACTAAATAAGCCGGAGAAATTAGCTCTAGGCTGAGAGTAGTGTTCCCTCCTTGGGAGTGTTGAGTTTTCCTCTCTCTCTCTCTCTCTCTCTCTCTCTCTCTCTCTCTCTCTCTCTCCTCGTCTTTTACCCCTCGGTCTGTCAGTCTCGTTCCTCCAATGAGAATCATGGCGTGCGAGGTCGTTTGTCTTCGCGTTTGTGTGTGTTTGTCTCCCTTGAACGGGACCTGTCAGAGGAAATCACAAGTAGCGCCTTCTGAGGGTGTTTGTGTGTGTAAGTGTATGTATGTATGTATGTATGTACTATGTGTACATGATTATGCTTGTGTTTGTGCGAGGCGTGGCTCTTGGGGCTTACCAGGAGTCGGTTGATGTTTTAATGGCCAAGTACATTGTGGCTGGGCCTGGGGACCTGACAGGCGTGAACAACTTGTCTTTCTCTGCGTCTCTTGAGCTGACACCGTGAAGGCTACACCACACACACGATCGTCTCGTCCCGCTTCTGACGGCGATGGCCGTCGCGCTGGTTGGTGGGGCCTCTGCTGCGCCTCCTCCTCCTCCTCCTCCTCCTACTACAGGAGGAGGAGGAGGAGGAAGGAAGGATATAGGATTGGAAGGAGTGGGGGTGGTTGGGGGAGTTGCCGGGGGGAAGGGGAGGCTAGGAGGATGTTACAGAACTCCTTCTTCCCTCCTTCCCCTTTCCCACTTCTTTTCCCCTCTTCTTCTCCCTTCCCCTCCCCATTCCCCCTTCCCCACCCCTCCCACTCTCCTTCTCCTTTCTCTTCCCCCTCCCCTCCTCTTCTCCTGCCCTTCCTCCTTTCCCTCTCCTCCCCTTCCCTTTTCTCTTTCTGTTCTTTCAAAACAGGAGATTTGCGCCAAGGGATTCTTCTTGAAGACGTGTGTGTTTGTGTGTGTATGTGTGTATGTATGTGGTGTCTGGATCTATTCTTTCCCTCCTGCTTTTCGTTTTTAATACAAATCTATTGTCGTTAGAAATAATTTCTTTTTCGCATAAAGACGCATAGCTGTTTCGGCTAGCTTTTTAGTTCCACCTTTTGAGTCTGTACATACAGTTGTATATATATATATTTGATGTTCTTCCTTGCGGTCGTCATTTTTCATTGAAATGAGTTGGCAGCTTTCTCTCTCTCTCTCTTTTTTTTTTTTTTCTTTTTTTTTTTTTTTTTTTTTTTTTTTTTTTTTTTTTTATAGCGTTACTCGTTCCGTTATACGCTGTTTCATTTATCTAAGTATTTTATTTGGATTGTTTACCTTTTCTCTTTTAACCAATATAAATATAATTGTTACAAATATAATTTTTGGCGTGATTGGGATTTCTCCATATCTTCATTGGCAGAGTTCCTGTTTTATTGTATATTTTACTTTTAATTTTAAAATTTTTCTTTTGATTAATTCAGTTCATAACCTTACCTCATATAGTTGTTTTATTTTCCTTATCTAATGTTGCGTGTAGTTGAAGTCCGTTGCGAAATAACCTTCATTACAATTTTTTCATTCTGCTGTAAAATACTCTTTTGTTATTGAAATTCTCTCATTTTGAAAATAGTGTAACATTTATAAAAGATCCGCGCGGAGACGTCATTCACGAACGGAGCCGATTTGATTCCAAGTTCAATAAATAGCTGATTACTCAGTGGTTTTTCCGGCCTCACTGTTTCCCTTCGTCGTTTGCACGAAACCTTTAAGCTTTGTTGCGAAGTCCAATAACGCTTTGTAATTTGCAAGGCATTGCCGTTACACCTGCCCTCTAAAACCTACTCTTATATATGGATATATCGATTAGGATGACAGCCGGGCTCTCATTTGCAGGTGATGTTAATCCGTCTTGAAGTCATGGATGACAGTAGGTTGTAAAACTCTTTTAAGAGTTTTTTTTTTTTTTTTTTTTTTTTAGCTTAGAATGTTTTACGTCTTTAAATATAGATCTTGGAATATAGTTGGGTTTAAGTGTGAAGGTGAAGATTAATTTTTGGGTTAAATTTAGGTCTTGGAATACAGTAGAGCTTCAAGCGTAATGCTAAGAATATTTTGTCCTTAAATTTATCGCTTGGAATACAATTTAAGGTCAAACGAAAAGCTAAAATTGATTTTTGACCTTAGAATACATTACAAAGTTAAACGTAAAGACACGATTACTTTGTGACCTTAAATTTAGATCTTAGAATGCATTTCAAGGTCAAATGTAAAGCTTAAGAGTTTTATGCACTTGAATCTACATCTTGGGGTACGTCAAACTAGGAACAGTTTAGGACTTTAACATTATATCCTGGAATACATTTCAAGTTCAAAAGTAAATCTAAGATTAATTTATGAGTTTTTTTTTCCAGTTTTTGGAATACAATTGAATGTCAAACATTCAGCTATTGGGAAAATAAGGTGCAGGTTACAGAATCGAAGATATATTCGGATGGTGGAAAAGTTTATCAAATACAATGTAAAAGTAATTATTGTCAGGTGAGGTGAAGGACACGAAACTCTTAAAACGATACTCTCACTTGTTTCCAGTTACTCACTGCGTTCTCGTTCCAGTTTTCCAGTGGGACCCATTCCCGCTCATACCGAACTTTTACTGCAAGTTTATCGGCATTGATTTTCGGAATGAGGTTACTAACCCCGTTTTATGCTATGGTTGGAAAATCATTTAAAAGTATGATTTCAAGCCCTTTTAAAAGGTGAAGTGTAGAAGCCCTTTTTAATCAAAATGATATGTAATTATATGTATTTATAAACGCACGAATATTATGGTAAGATTTTCACGATGACTGAAATTTCACAAAAGTGGAAAAGTTGTTGAACTTTTCAATTTTCACCATCATATGTATGTACGTACTCAGAGGAGAGAGAGAGAGAGAGAGAGAGAGAGAGAGAGAGAGAGAGAGAGAGAGAGTTGGGAATGGACTGGCTCTCTCCCATGTTAGAAAATCATTGTGAAAGTTTCTAGCTTTCGAAGTTTTCCCATTTAAGGGGTTTTATGAAATGTGATACACTTTTAGGAAGAAATGCACTTGGACATTATTTACACGAATTGTAGAGAGCGGAGGAAGCTCGCCGGCCTTTTAAGAGAGTAGTGATCGTCTTTACACTGGAGTTCAGGTTTTACTGCTTGAGTGGGCTCCGGAATAGGTGTCAGGTTCATTAACTTTTGAAAATTTTTTTGCCCAAAGATAATGAATGAATAAATAGGCATTTGAAATTTGCTCATTTTCATTAATCTCTCTCTCTCTCTCTCTCTCTCTCTCTCTCTCTCTCTCTCTCTCTCTCCTCTCCTCTCTCTCTCTCTCTCTCTCTGTCATAATCGGAAACAGAGCTCCGATTTGTTATTAAGTCTGAATTTAACACCTCTAGAAAATGTTATATTTCTTTAAGGTGACCTTGATTCTGGCCCGGGGGTGGGGGGGTTGCTATTTCCCTATTTTTGATAATAACTGATATCTAAACTATAATACTATGTGTATATTCGTTAAATAGAACATAAGGGATTACAACTTTGTTCGTGGTCAGGGTTTTAACCGAATATGGGATTAAAAGTGAAGACAGGGTATTTTTCCATGGCATCTTATGCTTGTAAAAGGATTCTGCGATTTGTGCTTGCACTGTATATCCTTCTTATGCAGACATTAGGCTCCCTTAAACGCTATAGCCAGCCAGCCTCCCAATCTCCTCCTCCGGAGGGCATCATAACTTTTCGCCGAACAAAAGTGCATCCTTCTGGCCAGGCCTGTGGCAGCTGATAATCAGCTCAGTGGTCTGGTAAAACTATTTTTATTAATTATAATAATTAATAATAATAATAATAATAATAATAATAATAATAATAATAATAATAATAGGGAAAAACAAAAAAAACTCTCTATCACGAGAGTATATATAATGTTCTAAAGGGTCCACAATAATACAAATTGTAAAAAGTCCGTGTATAATTTTGAAGACTTTACAGATAAAGTCTTCAAAATTATACACGGACTTTTTACACTTTGTATTATTGTGGACCCTTTAGAACAAAATAACAATAATAATAATAATAATGATAATAATAATAATAATAGGTTACTAAAGTTGGCGTTGTAGTTCCGTAGAGTTTCACGGCTTCTTATCTTGGACGTCTTCGCTTTCACCAATAGAGGGATTCTGGTTTTTTTTCGGTAATGGTTCTGCAATTTTTCTGTCGATATGTTTCGACCAGCTCGTCAATCATCTTCGGTATGGTTGAGATGGAAATTTCAAGGTCAAAATAATAATAATAATGATAATCCGGCGGCGGAAAAGTCCGTCCTCGTAGGAAGAAAGATTTTTTGTGCCCACATTCGCTCTCCTTCTTCCGAGGCGTCTCCTCATTCATACCCACGTGACTTCTTTTCCAGTCTGCCACTAAGTTTTCCTCCCAGGGGTATCGTTTCCCGCGAACCGACCGACGTCGCCTGGAAATATTCTTAACGCTGGAAATGCCTCTTAGCCTTTTCTCTGTACTCCGGAGTTCGATAATTACGCTTTTCGCCAGAGTATTGGTTTAGGTTCGAAATACTTTGTTAGGTTAATGTAAAAGAAGTCTCAGGAAAATTATTTGTTGCTTTTAGATATACCTGCAAGGGGAAATACTGGCATTACAATGCGTCAATAATTCTTCAGATTTATTACTGATGGTTTGAATATATTCAACAATGTCTTAGTTTTTTCTTATTTTGTATTTTGTAGTTTTTTGCTATAACTATGTTCAAATAATTTTTTTTTTAATTTTTTCAATTCCTCGTTCATGCAGTCTTTGAAAAAATGTTTTCGTTATAACTACGTTCAATTTCCTTTCCTTTTCTTTCCCTCGTTCTTGCAATTCTCTTGACAAAGTGCTTTTGGTTATAACGATGTTTACGGTTACTTTGATACAGATAGCACTTCAGTAAAAGTTTGTCTTGTGATAATCAGTGTTGAGAATTTCTTTGCGAATGTTGCATCGCACCTTGGGACCATTTTGGTCACCGCTTTTAGTGTGGGTCTTAAATAACCACCTTCTAAAATGCATTTTGTAAATTTGCAACAAGTTTCTCTTTTCTTTTATCGTTATTTGTCATCTCTGATTCCCGTAGAGAAAGTATCGTAGATTGGTCTTTGATTCCTTTGTAAAAGGATGGTGGACAGATTTAGCATCCTTTGTTCTGCAATAGAACCTTCACGGCTGAGGAGGTACGGATGACCACCTCCTCCTCCTCCTCCTCCATACCCTCTATTTCACTTTTCACCCATGCTATTTTTCCCATCTTTCCCGCTTTCATCCAGAAAATTTCTCTCGAGAAAGGCGTTCATTCTTCTTTATCCATATTTCCTTCATTTCTAGAAATTTCTCTTTCTTCTTGGTTTCACCCCTTTCCCCCTTTTCCCCCCTCCCCCTACTCCGCTCCGCTCCCCTCCGCTCCCCTCCCTCCCCTCCCTCTCTTCTTAAGAAGCAACAGCATGAAGATGAAGTGTTGGAACAGCTTGTAGAATCTTGAAATGATGTAGATTTACTGCAGGATTTCATATCCCTTTTGCGATGCTTCGGAAATATTTTCAGGTAAATGTATTTTACTTCGGAGATATATGACCTGAGGGCAGGCTCAATGTATATAGGTGTGGGTGTGTGTGTTTGTGTACGTGTCTGTATGTTTGTGTATTTGTGTGCTTCAGCCTTCAAGTAGTATAATGCATGTCATGGTCATGTTTTATATTTTATTAAGTTACTGATGTTTATCTTAGTAATTATTTTATGTAATTACTTTATTTCATAAGAATTGTACCTAATATTTGACGAGATCATATGTTATTAGTATAAGAACTGCGTTTATTGATTTCATATTTTATGTGCATAGAAGGCAAGATGTTTATCTAATCTAACCATATTATCATAATTAGTGTTACATTAGACCATCGTTTATTTTTTTAAGAGTTAAAAATGCACAAGATACATTTTTTTTATACAATTCATAATGTGTTTTGGGACGATATTTCATTTGTATGTAATTATGATGTTCATCAGTATCATATTCTTATAAAATTCAGCAGGTTTTTAAGTTAATTTTTTTTATAACCTTTTATAGCCTCTTAACTTTAACATCTCATAGCAACGTGGAAATGTGTGCCAGTTGGTGTTCAGTGATATTGACTGGCAATTTTAACTTTAAATCGAATAAAGAACTTTGGAAGTGTGGGGAGTTATGGGCTGGTTTCATGTGGGTTGCCTGAAAAACGAAAAATAGTACAGTAACTAAATATGTATTATTTGGTCTTTTCAGACTTTAGTTTTAATCAAATAGTATTCTCATTCAGTTATACAGGAAATAGTACAGTCAGTAAAATGCGTTTTGTGATGTATGATAAATAGTATCTTTATCAAACTATACAGGAAATAATATACTAAGCAGATGTGTATTATTTGTAATACTGATTAATATCTTGTCTTATTAAGCTTCAGTTTTTGTGTTTTAATTGAATTTTATTCTTATTTAATGGTTCCCGTGTAATAGGTACATTATTTAGAAAAGATGTATTTGCTTTAGCGGTAGTTAGTTTGTTTCATGTATCGGTAAAAATATTTTTCTTATATATCGGTTAACATATTTTTCTAAAGTGTCGGTTAACATGTTTTCCTTATATATCGGTAAACGTATTTTTCTTAAAAATCAGTAAACATTTTTTTTATGTATCGGTAAACACATTTCTCTTAAATATCGGTAAACATATTTTTCTTTTATATATCGTTTAATTTTTTTTTTATGTATCGGTAAACATGTTTTTCTTATACATGGGGAAAATATTTTTCTTATATATTGGTAAACATGTTTTTCTTATACATGGGGAAAATATTTTTCTTAACTATGGGTAAACATGTTTTTAATAATTATATCGGTTAACATATTTTTCCTATATATTGGTAAACAATATATAAGAAAAATATTTTTTTTCTTATATATTGTAAACATTTTTCTTATATAGGTAAACAAAATTACACCCAGATATCGATACAATAGTTCTTTATTATATAATCGCTTAAAAACATACTTTTCTGAACCGTATAATTTTATATGTAAAATAACATATTAAACAGGGATATTTTCCCATAACTTCAAAATCTTTGGGATATTATCAGTCTTTCGAGATGAGAAAAACGACCTCCACAATTTGAAGAAACCCCATTTGAAAAATGTTGAAATAAATCTAGTCATGAACCAGAGATCATAAAAAAAGCCAAGTAAACTCACTTCCTCCTCCTCCTCCTCCTCCTCCTCCTCCCCCCTCTTCCTTTCCGGGTCCTGCCTAATTTTTCGGGTTTTGCCCGACGCGCGCAAATATTCCGAGGTGGATAGAAGATTCAAAAGCTGCCCTCCGCTGAGATTTGTAAGGGACGTGAGGTGGGTAAGATGCTGCGTAGGCAGATAGGTGGTGTCGGTGCTTTTTTGCCCTTCTGTCTGTCAGTCTGTTCGTCCGTCTGTCCGTTCGTCTGTTTGTCTGCTTCTTTGTATAGGTGGTCCTTAGAAAGACAGGGTCTGTCTTTCGTTGTCACTTCTTGTCTGTTTGACGTTCTTTTGTCATTAGTTTGTACCCTCTGTCTGTCTGTCCGTTCGTCAGTCTGTCAGCCTGTCTTTGTTTTTATAGGTGATCCCTTAGACAGACAGGGTCTGTCGTTGCCAATTCTTGCCTGTCTGTGACATTCGTCTATGTCTAGGTTTTATGTTGTCTCATAGGCTGCCCCATATCTTATGTCTGTAACTGATTGCGAAAAACGCATAGTCAATCTCAGAGAGAGAGAGAGAGAGAGAGAGAGAGAGAGAGAGAGAGAGAGAGAGAGAGAGAGAAGGACGAAATAAAAAAAAACGAAAAAACTTGAAGGGTATTTCAAGTTAGTATGGATGAGGAGGTCGGCGCTGGTCTCAGAAGGAGTAAGGTCCTTTTTGATCTATGTCGGTTCCTCCTCCTCCTTTGTTTAATCATATTTTCCGAAAAGCAGAGTAGCGAGGGGATGGAGGAACTCTCGAAGACTACCTTTTTTTATGATGTTTTAGTATTGGGAAATTTAGGGAGAATTGCCAATAGTAGTAGTATAGTAGTAGTAGTAGTAGTAGTAGTAGTAGTAGTAGTAGTAGTAGTGTGTCAGCTCTCTAAAACAATAAAGTTGATATGATCATATGTTTTTATGGTTTTAAAACAGGTTCATATCGCCAGTCAGTTTTTAATTTCAAAATTTATTCACGACAGAGAAATTTAGTAATACTACTACTACTACTACTACTACTACTACTACTACTAGTAGTAGTAGTAGTAGTTGTTGTTGTTGTTGTTGTTGTTGTTGTACATAAAGTTGAAATTTATTATGTTGTTTTTTTGAGTTTTGAAGCCAGTGTTCATATTTACGAAAGGACAAAAATCGTTGCCTTTTCTCATTTTTATGACCGAAGTATAACTTTCTGAACACATCTACTTTGTTGTTTTCTTGATGAATAAATGAATGACGGCTGATGAACCCGTGCCATAGGAAAATTTAAGCGTTCAGAGAAGAAGAGAAGAGAAGAGAAGAGAAGAGAAGGTCGTAGGAAGCAACGAAGGATAAAGAGAGAGGTCAGGAGAGGAAGGGAAACTCCTTCCTGTAGCTAAGCTTTTTCGGTATTCAGGAGGAGCGGGTGCGAATTGTCCACACTTTGGTGACGGTCCCTCTGTGCATAGAAACAAATAACGGGCGTTTTGGGGAGGAGCGCCCCCTCCCCCGCCCTCCGAAACGGACGAGAAGGCCAAGTTTATAATCGTGTTTGTTATGTGTTTTATTATTTTGTGGAATTATGGGGTTAGTTGATACGTTATTAGAACGCCGTCGCGAGAATTGATATATTCGTGTATTTTTTCAGATGTTAATTCATTAAAGTTCAGTATCTAGTAATTATATATTTATAGATTTATATATATATATATTATATATATATATATATATATATATATATATATAATATTTACATGTGTGTGTCTTTGCTTACAGAAGAGTGAAAGATTTCCTCATTCTCCCGCAAGCTAAATTTTGTTGCATTTTATTTAAAGTTATCATCATGTTTTCCTTCCAAAAATTTCATATATGAAAAACATTATCATTGCCTTTGTGTGTTTACAGCTCATTTGGCTTTGACGACTGTGCAGTATTATGCAAAATGTACATTTGTCAGGGTACAATTTTAGCCTGTGTGTGATCTTCTTTTTCCATTTTCGCTCCACGTTACTGTGGATGGCACAAGGGAGAGAGGACCTGAGCAAGATAATCAGAAAATATTATCCATTACATTTTATTTCGTTCTTACTGCTCACATTAGTTTTCGGCCAGTGTTTTTCTCTGTGTGGAGAACGGGTTTTAATGTCTCGCTGGATGGACCGTAATTACGCGCATCCCGTAATTACGGCCACGCCAACTTAACAGATAACAGCCTTTTTAACGAAAACCGCGAATAAAACGCCATATTTACTAATTGGTAACTGAGCCGTATAGTTGCCAGAATTGTCTGGGGCCGACCACTCAGACGCGCATGCCGGCAAACATACGAAATAGGGGCTCGAACAGGCGTCCATTTTTCATGAGGTATATTCTGAAATTGTTTTGGAATTGGTTCCTCGAGAGAAAATAGAAATGAAGCGCATCTTTATGCTCTCTTAAGGTGATATTGTTCGGGAAATTGCGCCTGCGCGTACTGTGTATAGTACAGATCATTCGCCTTCTCTAAATACGGAGTTTCGTGGGAAGTCTGATTTGACTCAAAAGGAAAATCTTGGATAGGCGATATTGAGCTGAAGGTGAAATTTATTCGGAGTTCGGGGGATGATAAACGTGGCTGAGAGGAGAGAGAGAGAGAGAGAGAGAGAGAGAGAGAGAGAGAGAGAGAGAGAGAGAGGTGGTGGTGGATGGGCTTTTTTTTTTTTACTGAATTTTTCTTCTGTTTGTGTATTATTGTTATTATATTATTATATTATTTTCCCTAGTTGTCATGGCTAAGATGCTAACTTTACACATTCTTGTTGTTGGTATGGCAGGTTGTTTAAATATAATTTTTTGTCATTTACTAATTATAAAAAATTTATATATAAATATATATATATATATATATATATATATATATATATATATAATATATATTATATATATATATATATGTATATATATATATATATATAATCAAGTAGATAGATAGTTGTGTTGTAAATTCTTTTTGTATTTACAAGTATTAAGCCCTAAATATAATTTAATATCCAACTTACTTCACCTCCTGAATATCTTGCAACCAAAGGGAGTTAAAATTGAAGCAGTGATAGTCGATGCCTTTGACCACTGAGTGTTTGTGTACGTGTGTGTGTGTTTATTTTCACTAATTTGCTTAATTTGCTCCAAGTACAGCACAGATGCCCTCAGCGATTCTGGTGCCTCTTAAGAAATATGTAAAAATAGGGAATGAAAACTCTCAGTAAAGTCTTTTTTTCTTCTTCGGGAAGAGTACGAAATAATTATAGCATGCATTTTTCTTATGTTTTTCTTCTAAGAGTAAATTTTTTTCTCTTAACTGGAAATGGGGATGAGGTTCTTTTTTTCATATACATACTGGCTTTCCGTAAGGGTACCTCATGTCATTTTGATACGGGTTCATTTTCACATTTCTCTCTCTCTCTCTCTCTCTCTCTCTCTCTCTCTCTCTCTCTCTCTCTCTCTCTCTCTCTCTCAGTGCGACTTTAATCATAAATAGAGGTAAAGAAACAGCAACGCATTAAAATTTACTTATTCATTTAATACTTTCTTCATCGGACGTGCAAATGGACATGTCATGGTGGTCTCAATATGCAGAAATATTTCACAGTATTTATTAAGTGAAAAATAACATGAGTTTTTCTGTCCGCACTTTTGATATTAGGGAAGGTTAATGTAAATGCAATCTATCTCGTAATAATAAAAAAAAACTGTAAACAATCACGCCATTAGAATCTAAACTTACGACATAAGTTGACGATTTAACGATTAACAAAAAAAAAAAAAAAAAAAAAAAAAAAAAAAAAAAAAAGAAAGAAAGAAAGAAACAAATGTACTCGGCAGTAAGGTACAAACTTGCTTCATAGGGCTATTTGGGGATCACTGGATGAAGACATTTGCGGAAATAAGCATATGAAATGTGATAATCGCAGTCTCCTGTTCTCTCATATAATTTATGTTAGTTATTTTTCAAGTACAAATATCTAACTTTGGAATGATGCATTTTTTTTTTTTTTTTTTTTGCTACAGGCATTTTTATCATGTAACAAATTCTTCTTTATGTTCAGGAACAACAATAATTACTGTCGCACGCTCATTTGTACACAAACATTCGCTTTCGTAAACACATAAAAGAAGTTTTGACATCTATGTGGTACACCTTTAAAAGAAAAACTTTTCTTTATATGTTTCATATTCATTTCATCATTATTTTATGTATTTCTATTAGGAATTGTTTATAAGAGAGAGAGAGAGAGGTCATTGTTGCTTCTGAAACCTGACATTGATTTCCGACATTACTCCGATTACATTTAATGAACTTGTTTGGGACGCAAAATTCAGGAATTTGATGATTCGACAGAAGTGGTCCTTTTTGCCTTTAAAGGCACGTGAGCAATTGTTGTTATGTTTGATTGAAAGCTGGTTCTTTTATTTTATTGGTAAATAAATCATAATATTTCAGGTGGAAAACAGAAGTTTGGATGTTATTGATGAGTGAATTCAGATGCTCCCTCGTTCAAGGATCTATGATAATGGTTAATGAGAAATCGAAGCACTTAGAGGAAAACTTCCAGTAATGAAAATAACTCTCCTTAAATTTATTGGGACGGAGGACTTTGGGTTGGTTATAACTTTCAGTTACCCCGCAGGGGGCAATGCTGTCAGGGCACTGTAGGTATCGTTCACATTCATTTTCTTCCATCTTACTTTCTTCCCTTGCCTAACAATTAACTCGTAGTGCAGCTGCGAAGTTTACCTCCTGTTACACCTTTCAAACCTTTTTCCTGTCAGTTTGCGTTTCAGAGCTGCATGACCTGATAGGTCCCAGCCTTTGGTCTAAATTCAATATTTTATTCTATAATTTTCAGTTCAATTGCTTCTTATGTTACTTGCAACTCAATTCAATCGCCGTTGACATACTCGCTGTGATAAATGCAAGAGATGCTTTTTAAAGGGTATTTGAGGGCTATCTGTTCTGCAGGAGGAAACAAAAGGCAGGCAGGTCAGGCAGGACCCGAGGCGTTATCTAGGAAGCAAAGGGCCAAGACACGGAGTACAAAGTTTACTTCAGGAAGGCACCCGGCCAGAGCATATGTGATGGTCCTCAGGAGAGTCACCCACCAAGCTATTACGCTCTCCAGTCCGACTCTTCCCTCTCTCTCTCTCTCTCTGTGTGTGTGTGTGTGTGTGTGTGTGTGTAAGTTAGACTTCCAGGTCGTTTGAACTTTTTGTACCCTTTTAATAAATACTTATCTCTTTTGTTGATAGCGCTCTACACGTGTAATTTAATTCACTTCGATAGCTTAGCCTCAATATTTAATTTGCGGTTTTTTTTCCTTTTTTTTATCTTTGGCAGAATTAATCGCGACCTTTTTTTTCATCTGATGAGATGATTGTACTCGTGTTATTATATCAAAGGAAATTTTCACTAATCACCGAAGGCTTCTGCTTCAGGCAATCCCCCCCCCCCCCCCCCCCCTTTCCTTTCCCCCTCCTCCTACCACTTACCCTTCCACTTCCCATTCCCCTCTTCCTCCCTCCTTCCCTTCCCCTCACCTTCCCTGTCCCTCTTCACTTCTCCTTCCCATTCCCCTCCCCTTCACCTACCCCATCTCTATCCTCTACCCCCTCCCCTACCCCTTCCCCTTCCCTCTGTCAATATAGGTGCTTGCATGCCTCGGAGCGAGGCCGTCGGGGTTTTACCCGTGCCGTAGTGCAAGAGATCATGGCTCCGGCTGTTTGATGTTGAAAAGCTGTCAGGTGTGATCGACAGGAAATATGGATAAAAAAAAAGAGAGTGAGAAAGAGAGAAAAAAAAGAGAGGGAGAGAGGTGGAGAGAGATTGAGGGGAAAAAAGGGAGGAGGGGGAGGGGTTAGGGAAGGGATTAAAGCCTAACAAGCAACTCATTACTTAGCCTTGTATCGGATAGCGAGTTTCGCAACGTTTATTGTTGCAATTACGTGAGATGACCGTGATTATATTCGGGTTCTTTATTGACGGCTGATTACATTTAGTTTGCAATAATGATCCCAGGATAATATAATCTTGGGTTACTTTAATTAGATCGGATTATGAAGTATTGGGTAAAAAAGAATGAATAAATAAGTTTCCGTAATTATGCTCCTCCAAAATGGGCTGTCGCTGTTATGGGGGCCATATTTGCTTTTTTTTCAATATTTAGGAGATGGGGGTGGGGGACTACTAGCATTTACTAGTTTTCGAAGAATCGTTTGTTTATTTACATGTTTTTATGTAAATACCTGAAAGTCGTGCGATTCTACTTTTGTAAGGCTGATAGAATTTAGTAACAGTACATAATTCGTTATGAGTTTTTCATTGTTATTTTGGGTAACGAAGAAACCCTTCATATATATATATATATACTATATATATATATATATATATATATATATATATATATATATATATATATATATATATATATATTATTTTTCAGGCAGATGCGATATGGATTTTGGGACATTTGACCCCCCAGGCGCTTGTACTAAACACGGCGAAAACCACTTGACCCACCAGAGGCTAGACTAAACACTGAGAAATAGTGTAGGTGAGTCACTAGTTCTCCGTGTCTATTACTAGGCCCTTGGTTGATCAAATTTCCTTAAGTGCATGTCGCTATCTGCCTGAAATTTCAGGCAGTTCGCGAAATGCCTGGTTTCGTTTTATATATATATATATATATATATATATTATATATATATATATATATATATATATATATATATATATATATATTCGTATGTATGTATTTTCGACTCAACATTCTTTACTCCACTACTTGAGTGTTTCACTTTCCTTCGTGGCTTATGCCATTATATATATATATATATATATCTATATATATCTATATATATAGATAGTATATATATATATATATATATATATATATATATATATATATGTAAACTCGAAATGAAAACTTTTGAAGGCACAAGGGTTTCGGTGGGCCGAAAAATTTGAATTGGAGAAGTTAGAGTCTTAGTTCGTCTGAGAACGCCATTTACTCCTGACATGAACGATTCTTTATCGGGTGTTGAAGCTTCTTATTGTTGGTGTTTGATATGTCATGTGTTGTTGTTTATTGTGTTTGATGTCCCTCTTATCTTACTATACTATAATGAGCGTTATGTCTGTCCGTCCGTCTGTCATTCAAACTCATGGTCCGATGGGCATGAAACTTGGGAGGGTTATAGTGGGGACCCCTAAGATGGTTAATAATGCGGTTTCATCTTACCTTTTCCCCCCCTCGTCTCCGAAGGGGGTGGGGGTGAGGGTGAGAAGGCATTCCCTGAAACAGAGCCGGTTATGTCCGTGAAACTTTTTATGGCCGTAGACTTAGTTACTTTACGAATTTATCATACATAATAGTTAAGAAACACTAGCGAGTCACTTCTATGAAGCAGCAGATGAATATGCTTTTAGTAAGAACTGGTAAATTGCTAGTACTTGATAAACATGATAAGTTTATAAAAGCCAGAAAATCACCCAAACGTTTTTATAATTTTAGCTAATGCAGGGTTGTCTTTAGGTGGTCTAAAATTTAATTTATAAACTTTTTCGAAAGAATCTCATGCTGTTTACAGCCGCTTCATGTACACTTCTCATGTGCATTTCGTCGATCCCTCAACTCTAACATAACATTTCTACAATAAAGTCAGCTCTGTACTTTGAAGGCATTTTCTGTGAATATTTTCAGTGTCCTCTTTGTATTTGTTAGGAATCATACCACTTATCTTTTTGCGTGTTAGGAATATCAATACAACCTTGTCAAATATGTAGGTCTTGTTTCAGGTTATTTTTGATACGAAAAGAGAAAGCTCAGGATAAAACCACTGAACCTTACATACTCCATACTTGTGTGTGTTATCAGTTGCAAATACTTACACCTTGAACTCGATACGTGGCATCACTTCCATTTCCCCTCGTGACGCTGGAACGTGGTACGCCGTATCTGTGACCAAAATATTTGATTTATTCTCATGAGGCGTAAATTCACGTTCGCCGCGAGAGACACTTTTGTCTCCGAAGCATGTTGTCCTTTACAATGCAGCGTGTGATTGTTTTTTTGTTTTTTTTTTTTTTTTTTCTCCTTTCTTTGCGCGATGTTTTGTCTGTACAACAAAATAGAAGAAAGTTAAGTTTTACCTTTTTATTTTTTATTTAAATTTTGTTTTGAACACGCCATCGCCCCCTTATTGTCACGAGGAATATGTTTGTTATTCGGATTAATATTAGGATTTAGATTCAGAACGCCTTCCACGAACTTGAAGAAACGAGCTTTGTGGTCGTGTTTGTTTCTGTCCGTCCTATCAAAACAAACTTTGACGCTACCAGATGAGTTTCTTTGCACTTTTTTTCGTATTGATCATTTATCGAGAAGAATGAAGGCAGCTTGACAAGCCCTAGTTAACCCGCGTCATGTTCTGCTTTTTGGTTTTATTTTCGAGAATTGAAGGCGTTTTTCTTCTGATTTCGTAAGCAAGTAGATCTGGGGACGACTTCAGTTATCGATGTAGTCTGGGTTCGCATTATACCACAACCTTACCAAAGGTCACAAATCCCTGGATTTCCAAAGATTCGATTACTTCCTTCTGTAACCCGACGATTCAGTGGACGAGAAAACATTTTTAATAGTCATTCGGTGCTGATTTTGTAACCTTAACCTACAGCTGATATATGACTTATAAAGAATTAACTCGGAAGTTTGGTTTAATGTTTTGATCAGATAGATTAGTTGAATTCTAAAGACACAAACGGTGGATTCACTCTAGTGAGTAGGTCATAGAATTTGTTTTCTATTTCTCCGGTGTGGTTGAAAGAGCTTAAGTCCCTAATATTTGGCAAGAAAAACAGATTTCAACTCTGCCTGGTTAAAAGAATGGATTCAGAAAATTGTGAAATTAACAGAAGCTTCCATTTCTAAAACATAGAATGAGAAGTGTGGATGAAAGCAATACAAATTGCAATGTTTTTAATTGAAGGTAGTAATGTTTTCTGACTTAAATTATTATATAGTAGAAACAACTTCTATTTTACTAATAATGAAAGGACGACTGAAGTATATATTAACAATAGACGCAAGTTAGCAGCATGTCAGCTTTCCCACAGACACATGACACAACTTCAGTGTATGTATGTTTTACGGATACTCACTTGTTAATATGATTACGTATGAAATAAAAGTTTGTATTCGGAGTTGATTATGGAGATTAAATGTTGTGTATGACCGCTTAAATACAAATCCTAATGAACACTATTGCTCTAAATTTTAAACCCATGTGCACAATGCTTTCGTGCGGCATTAAGGTCAGGGAATGGTTGTAGTAGGAGATCAGGCGGAAGGGTTGGATAGGTGGGGTGGGGGGCGTTAAGGGGTGAGGGTGGATGCCGGCCATCAATGGGGGTTGAATGTTACCCTTCAATGGTTAAATGATCCCCGTCAAGAAGGTCGAAAGGACTAAATAATGGCCCTGTTGGAATGAGCCATCTCGTTGGTCTTTTAACCTGATTGCTCTCTCTCTCTCTCTCTCTCTCTCTCTCTCTCTCTCTCTCTCTCTCTCTAAGTGGTGATGACCTCGTTGGACTTCCTTTGCTTAAGTGAATATGATGAGTTATTATTGATTTTTTCTTTTGTTAATCTTATTTTATGTTGTTAGTTAGTATGATAGTGGCCTGTGGGCTTATAGCTGATTCATCCATAGTCCTTCATTTATTCCTTATGCAAATGAGAGAGAGAGAGAGAGAGAGAGAGAGAGAGAGAGAGAGAGAGAGAGAGACTAATAGTTTTTGCTTTCTTTTCGTCTTTCCTCTGTCTGTCATCGAATCACCTACTAAATGATAGATCGACGAACTTGACAGATGCATTTGCTTCGGAGCTCACGTCCCTCCTGGAATCGATCCCCGTTCTGGGAAAAGTCTTTCTCTCTCTTTCTCTCTCTTTCTCTTTCTCTCTCTACGTGCGCATGGCATGTCGAAAGACGATATAAAGCGATCCGGGGCAGCGTATCATCGGAGAGCCAACTGACAAAACTTAACGATTATCTGCAGAAGGAGATGAGAGGCCGAGTATAAAAGCAAAGTGGGACTTCTTTCTATTCTTCGGGAATTCATCACGAAGATGCAAATTGCCTCGGGAGCGTGAATTCTCCTTCCCCTGTTAAGGCTTGAAATTATACCTGCTTGAAGACTCTCTCTCTCTCTCTCTCTCTCTCTCTCTCTCTCTCTCTCTCTCTCTCTCTCTGCTTCGGGAGCGTGAATTATTCTTTCCCTTTTAGGCTTGGAATTATGCTTACCGGGAGACTTTCTCTCTCTCTCTCTCTCTCTCTCTCTCTCTCTCTCTCTCTCTCTCTCTCTCTCGGGAGCGTGAATTCTCCTTTTGGCCCTGTTAGTCTCGAAGTTTCATATATATACTTGTTTGAAACCTCTCTCTCTCTCTCTCTCTCTCTCTCTCTCTCTCTCTCTCTCTCTCTCTCTCTCTCTTCAACGGCGGTGTATGTATATATATCCTGACTATGACGTCATTCATCCGGTAATTTATTCGTTTCATGTTTTATGGTAAGAAAAACAGCTCCGTGACGTACCTAAAGCAGGTCTCTCGTCGTTTGTAACATGTTCTGTGAATTCAGAAGGGCCATGACCTTTTCATCAGACGGAAATTGATTGTTATTAATCATAAGCCTTCGATAACTGGAGAGAAAAAAAACTTTGTGCTCATGATGTGAATGTAAACATGAGGAAAAATGGTTCATTGATGATGATAGGACTGAAGGAAATACATTTGGATTAGATTGGCAAATATTTTTAAAGACTGTTTTTTATATGACGACATTGGGTTAAACCGTTCTATTCTTCACTTAGAACTACAGATAATGTTGTTTTATTGTACATCTTTCGAGTGAATTTTAATATAGAATTCATTGCCTGGTATTCCAAAGAATAATCCGTTGCGTCACGTTTTTATCATGACGCTGAAAATGCCTTTTGGATATAAGCACTTCGATGAATGCAATAAAACACATTTTCGAGTAATAACAACTATTGTTCGGCTTGTAATCCTGTTATTTTTTGGTTTGATTTAATCACGATTTCATTGATCCTCTGAATTATCGCAGGGATATTTTCTTTTCAATACACTGGACCTCAAAGTCCGCAGAATGACAGTTATATCATTTGACTCAGTCAGATTTCCTGCTTATCAATATGCTTGCGTCACTGGCTTTCCTGGCCACAGTCATTTTTTGACGTTTGGTGACGGAACCAAATCAATTAAACTTTCCATTATCTTACCTGATTACCGTAGAATTCTCGTGTGAATTATAGATTTATTTGAATTACAAGAAGTCTAGAGTTACAGAAGAATGATGAAATGGCGCTCTTTCTAAAGAATGAAAAGAATAAGTAAGATCGGAAGAGGTGGGAGAATTCCAGAACTTGTGAGCTCAGGGAAACAAATTTTCAGATGTAGTATATCGCTTGGTGTGACTGCAGTGTACCTAAGAAGGCATTAAATACGCGTAAACGCACATCATAGGAATGCCATTTCCGGTGGGCCACGTATATGCAATTGACACTCACACGTACATCCAAGTCTAAAGTTCTTAATTATCTGTTCACGATGAACCCAGTGTTTATGAAAATGGTAAAGATATAAACTACCCATATGCCTTTGACATTCAGTCCCGCAGGGAGGTTAGTGCCGTCAGTGCACCTCATGCGGTGCGTTGTATGCATTACATGGGTTCTTCGCTGCGTCTTTTTGGCCTCTAACTGCACCCCTTTTTATTCCTTTTCACTGTACCTTCTTTCATGATCTCTTTCATTTTACTTTCCACCCCTCCTAACATTTGATTCGTAGTGCAACTACGAAGTTTTTCTCCTGTTACAACTTTCAAACATTTTTACTGTCAATTTCAGTTTCAGCGCGGAATGACCTTATAGGTTTCAGCGCTTGGCCTTTGGCTTAAAATCTATTTTCTAATCTGTTCTGTTCTATTCTTTACCATTCAGATTTCTGAGTGACAGTGAAGGAACTGTCCCCAAATATAATTTACTGTCAGCAATATCCATCACAGCACCTGTTTCGTAAGGCATGATTCCCTATAAGTGGGTTACTTTGATAATGAATTCCCGGGATATTATCATCGAGGAAATTATTCACACAGAAGAGGAATTCCATAATTGTGGACTTCCATATTATTCATTACGTTTCTCGCTTTTGCATAATGTAGGGAATGTAGACAGTCTGAAATTAGAAAGATAATTGTGTCATACGGAATAATTTCATTAGACATTGATAAATAAGGAACTGTAATATGGACAGGTGAGGGTAAGAATAGATGCGGTTTTTTTTTTATGAGATAGATAGGAGGGAGGGTGGGAGGAGCGATGGGGGTTTAGGTGTGATGTAGGATTGTATGGGAAGGGGAGGAGGAGGGGGAGGGAGACGGGAGAATACAACATTAGGCACATCATCAGGATTTCGTGCAGCTACATGCCAACAGTGTCCCAGTCGGTGGACACATTACCATGCTCCCTTTTGACACACATTGTTTCCCCCACAAAAGAGCAACAGCACCTCCTCTCCCATCCCCCGACCCCCCTGACCCCCTTCCCTCCACCCTCCTGACCCCCTTCCCTCCCACCCCCTCATGACTCCCTTCCCTCCCTCACCTGACCCCCCTAGCCATTCTTATACAAAGCCTCCTTCTCTTCTCTCTCTCTCTCTCTCTCTCTGGCAACTTCTTTCCTCACCAGTCTCCTACCCATCACGTTTCTGTTTTCATCAACCTAACTCTCTCTCTCTCTCTCTCTCTCTCTCTCTCTCTCTCTCTCTCTCTCTCTCTTTGGCATCTTCTTTCCTCACCAGTCTCTTACATGTCTGTTTCTCCTTTTTCTCTCTCTCTCTATCTCTCTGACATCTTTCCTCACAGTCTCCTACCCATCTTGTTTCTGTTTCCATCTTCCTGACCCCCCCCCCTTACCCCCCCACCAACCCTCGCTCTCTCTCTCTCTCTCTCTGTTCTCTCGTCTATCCATCCTAACAAGACAAATTATTGTTCCCATTGTTTGGCACATATCCGTTCCTTTTCGTCTGTGGCTCCATCTCCCTGTTTGCTTTTGAGAGAGAGAGAGAGAGAGAGATCGTAGTGTGTTAGGTTTATGTCTAATCTAATTTTGTCTTCGTCAACCTTGTGTTTTAAATTACTCCGACTTCGGAGTGTCGGCTTAAAAAATGTTTAATTTATTTAAGTATTTTTTTTTTAAAGTTTACTTACACCTTCGTCGCCTTGGCATTTTAAAAATCTTTAACCCAAGTTGGGTACAAATCAAATTTATTTGTTCGTTTTCGAATTTCTTGGCTTTCAAAGTGACTGACTAAAAATTGAAATGACTGACTAAAAATCGTTGTCTTGTAAATTTTTATGTATTCATATCAATTAATACTGAGGTCATCAGTATTGTCATGTTGGTGTTTCTCTTATTGTATTCATCGTAATTATTCGCCTATTTTTATAATCCTTTTCATCATCGATACCCTTCATTGTCATCGTCCAGTTTTCGTGAGTAACTAGATTCGTGATGAAGCGCTCGAAGCTGTTTATGGGTTTTGCCTTGTGTGTGTGTGTGTGTGTGTGTGTGTGTGTGTGAGAGAGAGAGAGAGAGAGAGAGAGAGAGAGAGAGAGAGAGAGAGAGAGAGAGAGAGAGGCACGTTCCTGGTTTTACATGCTAAGCATAATCAAGTTGGGGCCATTAATGCCATGCGTGGCGGACTTATTTCCTCTCACCTTGAGAAAAGAATGGACGTGTTTGTCTATTATTTATATAATAATTATATATTTTTTATTATAATATATAATATATATATATAGTATAATTATTATATATAATCATAAATATATATATATATTATGTGTATATTTGACAATAGTGAAATCTATTAATATACCCTTTAAGCTTCAGTATATCATAAGCAAGATGTTATCATTGTCTTTGGGAATCGTTGAATATTATTATTTTATTATTATTATTATTATTTTATTATTATTATTATTATTATTATTATTATTATTATTATTATTATTATTATTTTAGATAGATTGTCAATAAAGATTGACAGCAATTATTGTGGCGGTAATGATAGTATATGATATACATCCATAGTCAAGTTATTCAGTTATATTAAAAAGGGACAATTATCCAAGGCCTAATTTTGTTTTAGTAGTTTAGCTACCCATTAAACCAAATATAAACTGTCATGAGGAACGCAGGTACCTTAGAGCCTAGGCTGTGATTCTCTCTCTCTCTCTCTCTCTCTCTCTCTCTCTCTCTCTCTCTCTCTCTCTCTCTCAATTAAGTAATTCTTATTTTTTATCAACGATTGTTCATAATAACATGGGGATCATGCCGCCACTTAAGCGAGGTTCGTAATATATACATGTTTTTTTATATATATATATATATATATATCTATATATATATATATATTATATAGTATCATATATATATGTGTGTGTGGGTGTGTGTGTGTGTGTGTGTGTGTATGTGAGCATATATAATGCCAACTATATTATATTTTCATCACCCTTATCTACCGAATTTTGGCGCTTGAAGGTGCCTAGGGTCGCTTGTAAGTATGCAAGATGTGCATGCTGTAATCACTAGTAATGTAATTAAAGAAACCGCGGGAACTTCATGGAGTTAAGGGAACGGTACTTTGCGAAAATGGTTCGAAATTCGGACCTCTCTTGCAATACAGGTTAGATTTTAAGTGATGTACCAAGATTCGCCCAAATTTTTTAGCGCTTTCGTTCACGACACTTTTATGTGCAGGTTTTCAATATCAGAGCCAGATCGGTCGATTGCCATAGGAATTGTGGAACGTATAACTTTAGAAATCTATCCCGAATGAAGGACTTTTGAGGACTTTTGCAGCTAGATTGTAGTCACTTTGGCTGTTATATTGAGCATCGCCCATTGATTCGGGGCTGAAGACGTCCTGGATTATCGTTAGCAGCTAACAGGCCATTGAACACACCCCCGTAAGATTGTGCTCCGTTGTCTGAGAGCACTCAGCACAAAAGAATACATTAGTTGTCAACTCATAGAGTTAACGAGATATGCTCAGAAAACAATGTATTGTATAGAGGATAACAAAATGCTTCACAGGCATTGTTCTGTAGGATTTTGTTCTTTGGGTTTCTGGTGTGTTGTTATATATTTTAGTGCAGAAATTTTTATACGTCTGCGATTATTTTTTTAAACGATGTTCTGAATAACAAAAAAAGTTAGTAGGGTAAAAATGTGAAAGGTTGCATGTTTTAAAAAAGATTGACATTTGTTATTGAGGAGCTAGAAAAGATCATCTTGGCTTTGTTATATATTAAACAGAAGTTGTTGAAAATTATTAATGAAGTGGATTTCTGAGAAAATTACAGGAAGGGGACGAACTGGTGTCTGAAAGAGTATTTTTGCTTGAATGTGATACAAATGTCTTTTCTGAAATACACGCTCTAGGAGAGAATACTTTTTTTCAGACATTGCGCAAAATGTGTACGTAGTTTTTTTTTTTTTTTTTTTTTTTTTTGTTTTTTTTTTTTTTTTTTTTTTTTTTTGTAGGAAAGTTTCATTTCAATTATTACAGTTCGCACCTGTCACCATCTCATTTACTGCCATATAATCTCTCTTTATGGAGCTAATTTTCTTTCCTGACCGAAATACCTGAACTCTGGTATCATTTACCATGCATATATCTCTACCAAGAATAGATTTCATGTGGATGGAGACATTATTTTTTTATAAATTTATTCACCAGCTGATTAAAATATGCAAAAAAAAAGGGAGAGAAAAAAAGATGCTGATGCTGTTGGATGCTTTTAATGGACGCCTTTCCCTCAGCCCTCAACTTCACCCTGCCTTTACCTTCCTCCTAATTTTTGGAGCACATTCCTGAACCCAAAGGACTGACTGGAAGTCCAGTACCACTACCATCCTCCCCCGGGGGTTGAGGGAGTGGCCAAGGGGGCGCAGCAGCTGTGTCACGTATCTAAGGGAATCTTCCAGGTTGGAGTGGCTCAGAGGCTAAAAGGGAACTTCGAAGTACCCAAATAAATACCTATCAGGAGATAAACTGGACTAATTCGAGGCTCAGTTGACGAGAGGACTGTTGGGTATCGGGAATCAGGTTGCGGTAACACGCCCTCTCCTCCTCCTCCTCCTCCTCCTCCTCCTCCTTCTCTCTGTATTGGAAAATAGTAGATGATCAAGGTTTTAGTAGCAGACAGTGAGGAGCAGTGCTCTCTCTCTCTCTCTCTCTCTCTCTCTCTCTCTCTCTCTCTCTCTCTCTCTCTCTCTATTGGAAGCTTTATACGAAAAGTATTACAGTCGCACGGGTTAATAAAGGACCAACAAATGTTTTCTAACAAAACTCGTGATTATAATTTTTCACTACACACGTACATGTTCTTTTTACAACTCCAATCATTGCCATCTTTTTTATTTAAACCTGATTTGAAGACTTACTGAACATCCTGTTTAAGCTTTCGTGCAAGGTTCATATTATAAAATGTATTTCAACCAGAACTGCATTACATTTTTTATCGTTGCATTATTTCATGTTATATAATGTATTTCAGTTGGAACTGCATTGCATTTTTATCGTAGGGTTACAGTATTTCCAGTTGCAAAATGTATTTGAACTGGAACTGCATTGCAAATATTTTGTATCGTAGGATTATTTCATGTTATATAATGTATTTAAACTGGAACTGCATTGTATTTTGTATCGAAGGAATACATTATTTCCTGTTACAAAACGTATTTAAACTGGAAGTGCCTTGCATTTTGTATCTTATGATTACATTATATCCTGTTACAAAATGTATTTAAACCGGAATTACCTTGTATTTTGAATCTTAGGATTACATTATATCCTGTTACAAAATGTCTTTAAAATAGAACTGCATTGCATTTTGTATAGTAAGAATTTTTGTCCTGTTTCACAATGATGGCTGATGAACTTGAATCATGTCTCAGTGAACCATAAGAATTCGCTTTATATTTTTGTCGTTCTTTCATCTGTTTTTATTTACTCCCTCGGCCGGAGACTTTGGAAACTCGTTGGCACCTAGTGCGTGCCCAGAGTTCAAATAGTAACTCTGTTATCAACTAAGGCAACAAACCTATTGACAATGTGATATTTTTTCCTCTTGGAGGAGTCCTTTTTTCAGATTTTTATCTTTGTTTGTGGCTTTTAATATTTAGTAAGCATACAAGTAACATGTCTGTTAGTTGAAAAGTATCACTCACTGCCTTACTAACTTTAAAGTGACCATTAGAACTATGTATAAAAAAGTAGTTTCTTACACGTTACTGATAATTTTAAGCTTACATTCAGAATTTTAATTATCTGGTATTTCTGTCGAAGCGAAGTTTTTAAATATTTAATTAGAAAGATGCATTGATTTATCTATTAACACTGATTTCCATTTAACTTGTCTCATAGCCTTTAGGCAAGAGGTCTCAAGAAAAAATATAATATATATATATATATATATATATATATATATATATATATTATGATATAGATATATATAGATATATATATTATATATATATATATATATATATATAATTATATATATATATATATGTATATATTATATATATTATAATATATAATATATTATTATATATATAATATTATATTTAATAATATAATATATTTTATAATATTATACATTATATATATATATATTATATAATATATATAATATAATATATATATGTATTATATATATATATATATACATGTGTGTGTGTGTGTGTGTGTGTATTTATGTGTGCGCATAAGAAAATTTGAATTCAAAATGGAAGGGAAAAGATCAGGCTCGTTCATGGAATAGTGAAGGAGGCAGAAAACGGCCATTGTAAGGAATCCTGTTAGTCAGAAGCTGGAAACTCTCTCGGATTTTTAGTTTTGATTTTCTCCAACAAGCCATTCGCAGTTTATTGTTGATGCTTGTATCCCAGGTCGGGAATCGCCTTGGCACCCCATCATTGACCCTGAATGGCGCAACGCGACCTTGCGAAGGGCCGTCAGCCAATCAGGGCGCGCGCCAGCGCACTCCCCGCGATGTGATTGGCCGAAGATGTGTTCGGGTGCAAAGTCCTTATCTGAAATGAGAATCTGCCAAGATTATCGTGAATCTGTTGGGCTGAATAGAATCCCATCTCCAATGGGGTCGGATTAAAGCAGCCCTCAATTATCATAACAATCGGGGTGAAAAGGGCGTAGCCAGCAAATCACGAGCCTTACGCGGGATGCCCAGTCCTACATTGTTGCTTTCCTCGTGTCCCGCCCGCCTAAACCCGCCCGACCGCCCGACATCATCATTCTCGCCAGCGACCTTCCAATGGACACTTTTGTTGAGGCCAGGTCATTTGCATGCTTCATTTCCCTCCACTTTTATTGAGGGCCACGCTCGCGCTCCCGCGCGCGCGCACGTGTACTCCTACGTATTCACGCGCTTGTCTGTGTATCCGTGCACCTTGCACACCAGAATTTATCTGTTACAGATTCAATCTCCGACTTTTCCACGTTACAGATTCATCTGGTTTGAACACTAATCGTCGAGGCTTAAGTATTGAGTTATTTTTTATATATAAATGCTACCTTATATACTAGCTATCGGACAGTATTTACTAACATTATTGAAATCATTTCCTATTTATTCACAATTTCAAAAGAAATAGAATAAGGTAAAGCGTGAAGTCTTAATTCTTTTCACCACCTTCATTTTGGCCGTGCTCGAATAAATTAAACCCGTTGCCGATGTAATGAAAATTGAGCTGAAATATTTGACGGTTATTGCGTAAACCGTCTTTTGCCGGGAGACAAAGATGATTAGAATTGGGGACTGCAGACGACGTGGAATTCTTATGCCTTGCTGTGCAATATACGCTTGTTTGGTTAAAAAGCCCCACTGTATCATTTTTGTTTTATTTTGTGCTTTTTATGTACTTTAGTCATTGAAGGGAATTTATCTCAACTCCTGTGAGATCATTTGCTGAGAGAGAGAGAGAGAGAGAGAGAGAGAGAGAGAGAGAGAGAGAGAGAGAGAGAGAGGCTGATATTTCTAACCACATGCATGGTATTTAATTTTATAATAACTTCCCTTCTGATTCCAGGACATAGCCTTTTTCTTGTGCTTATTTATTTATTTATTTTAATTCACTGAGATGAAATTCTTTGTAAAATAACATTATATACGTTTGTTCATCATTTCAAGAGGGTAAGAAGTTTACACACAGACACATACGCTTTTATCCATTCATGTAGACTACACTTGCCCTTAAAATTGTTTATAAACGCATATAAACATACTTACAAAGAAGTTTATAGCGATATACTTATATACTCACGCCCATGCACGAACTGTAAAAAGAATAATCTCGTAAGAGGTAAAACCTTATACCATAGATACACCATACGTATACAGTCTAAGTTACAGAAAGATACAGGCTCCAGAACAAGCACTGCATAACTCGGGCTATAAAAATACGAGGGGAAAGTTAAAAAGCGTCGTAAAAAGAGTTGTTAAAGATGAATGCATTAAAAGAATTGTGGGTTTAAGAAATTATTGCAAGAGATGTCCTTGTTCTGTGTGTGTGTATGTCTCGCCGGTTGTGTGTGTGTGTGTGTGTGTGTGTGTGTGTGTGTGTGTGTGTGTGTGTGTGTGTGTGTGTGAGAGAGAGAG
>NC_061096.1:40882647-40885147 GCF_015104395.2 Macrobrachium nipponense
CCCCCCCCCCCCCCCCCCCCGACCTCCGCCTCTACCCACCTGCCCTTCCTTCCTTCCTCCCCATAGAAAAACGAAGAAATCTTTAAATCTTTTTTAGAAACCTTTTCGTAAAGCTGACATTAATTGGACCACCTTTTGTGTCGTTATTTTCTCTTCAGAAAAACTCGGGTGAGAAATATCTTGTCCCGGATTTTTTTTTTTTTTTTCCTGTTTTTGTTTTGGTTATAATGACGTCCGTATAGCTTCTTACTGAAGCTGTTAAGGCCTAATTTATTTTTCTTTGTGCTGGGCTGCACAATGTATGGACGAGGTCATTATAGGCGTTTATGTGCGGGAATATATTTGGGAATTCGATAGCATGTATTTATTTCGATATATTTAAGGGAATGAACAGTTTTTTGTCTGACTTATATATATATTCATAACACACACACACACACACACACACACACACACACACACACACACACACACACACACACCACATATATATATATATATATATATATATATATATATATATATATATGTGTGTGTGTGTGTGTGTGTGTGTGTGTGTGTGTGTGTGTGATTGTGTGTGTGTATTTGAATGTTCTTATCTGAGTAAAACATTTTAATAAAAAACATTTTCCATCTTTGCAACCATTACAACGATTTTACAGGGATTTATTTTTTATTTTTACTGATTTGTATATTTATGAAAAAATGTTGCTATCCTATCTTAGCAACTAATTTTCGGTGATCTTATAAGAATTATATACATTTTTTTCAGAACTAGATTAGCTGAACATTGCCTTGATACTTTGTCGTATTGACCCCGCCCCACCCAGGGGTGCCGTATTTTCGGAGGGACAGTCCCGACTAAAAATCCCTTTTCCTCGCATCGCGTTTTCAGAGGAAATATTTCTTCCCATTTCTTAGGGTATTCAACAATGGTCTAATTGTCCGTCACCCTGTGATTACGTTCCTGCATGAGCTTTGTGTAATTGAAACTCCCATTACTTTTACCCTCTCCTGATAGCCGGGCTGTGCATGCGAGTGCACATTTATTGTTTTCAGAGAGAGAGAGAGAGAGAGAGAGAGAGAGAGAGAGAGAGAGAGAGAGAGAGAAAAGAAGGCGATAGCCAGAGAACTGGAAAGGAGAGAAAATAGAAACAAAACGAGAGAGAGAGAGAAGAGAGAGACGAGAGAGAGAGAAGAGAGAGAGCGAGAGAGGAGAGAGGAGCCATTGCCCTGAGTCACTGAAAATAATAAGAAAATAACATGTTGCATCTCGCAGTCTTGCTTATGAGACAAGGGTTAATGAGCCAACCGAACTGCCTCTCTCTCCTCTCTCTCTCTCTCCTTCTCTCTCTCTCTCTCTCTCTGCTCTCTCTCTACTCGCGGAGGAAGTATGTAGGGTGGAAAGGGATGGGTGGGAAGGGTTACGGTAGGGTAGTTTCAGTGGCAGAGAGCTAAGAAAGATGAAAACGGAAAGTGGGAAGGACGGATTTTGAGAAATAATGAAGACCAGGGGCTTGTGTTGTTGGAGAGAAGCAAGACTGAAGGGAGAGGTGCTTCAGTTCATAAATAGGACTGAGAGGGAGCTTACTATACTCTTTTGTTTTTTTCCATCTGTCCATACCGCCTGTGGTGTTTTAGTATGGTAACACTGCGTCCTGGGCTTTTTGGATAGTTAACATTCAGCTTACATTCGACAATTATAATAATATCCCTATTTCGAATATTAACGGTGTATTCGCATACAGTAAATTATTAAAACACTTTTCAGTTGCAAATGTACACCCAGATATCCTTTTATTTACCTAAAACTTACACATAGCGTAACTATCTAAAGCCCGGGACGCAGTGTTACCATACAAAACACCGCAGGCGGATGGACAGATGGAAAAAAACAGAGTATAGTTTGATAGGGAAATATGAGTTAGTGATATAAGAGATTAGGTTAAAAGCAGCCTTTTATTTACCTTCTCTGCTTTCTTCGAAAACCAGACAAGCAATAATGAATGGAAACTAGAGCTGAAGAGATACAGCACATCCTATTATGGGAACTTCTTTACATACAAGATATGTGACACATGAGTAAACTGCCACCGAGAGATGTAAACACCAACAGTGTGGAAGAGTTTAAAAAAAAAAGCTAGACAAAATCATGAGAACACTGTGAATGAACAGTAAAACCTGCTTATAAAGATAAGTGGGCGCACGATGTCTCCTCGGATGGACTCTCAAGTCTTTGAGACAATTCCTGATTCCTTTGGTAACTCCCATTGATTAATCTCACCCACTGTGTTTTTTCCACTCCATTTCTTGTTGAATTAGCATGTTTTGGAAAGGTGCAGAAACATAGAATAGGTAATAGGAAGTAGTTTTAAAAGGTTAGGTATGTAACGGATGGATCAGATTATGTTGATATGGTTCGGTCATGCGGAGAGAATGGAGCGGTACGGTAGGTGGTGAAGTGTCAGGAAAGGGTCAAGGAAATGAGAAGAGGAAGTCC
>NC_061096.1:40890147-40950147 GCF_015104395.2 Macrobrachium nipponense
ATTATTATTATTATTATTATTATTATTATTATTATTATTATTATTATTATTAATTATCCCAATTCCTTCGACTAAGTGACTACATACTCTTACTTTCCCATCATTCCCGTCAGCCTACAAAATTAAAGTAGGCTATAGCTTATTATGTATAAATGTGTGTACGTGCATATGTTCGTACATCAACTTACTGTAATAAACCGCATTTAAAGTCATTCATAATCACGATATCATCATGGTACCCCAATGCATAAGTGTATATCCGTCCACCATCCGCTTTGCCTAACAGACCACATTCAGGAGATTGCACAACCTTGATATGCAATATTATATGCATTATTATATTCCAAATAAACCTCGTTACATTAGGATTTCGAGGTTTTGCGGATTCCCGAAGCAATAAACGAGCATTACCGACGGAATGGGAATACACGTCATTTACCTGTGGCAGACGCGAAAGGAAGTCTAGATTAGGATGAGGAATGATGTCCGTGCATGTGCATTATAGCAGTGGGGTGTTATTTTGTTATTTTGCGTTATTCATGTTAGGCGAATATCTTTTTTTCTTTTTAATGCGTTGATAAGGTTATATACTACGGTGTGACTTTCTGCTTTCTAGGTGCTCTTGTATGTTCGGGAGATTGGTTCGGTTGTGGCTGATTTGTCATCGTTATCGTTAATCAGAGCTAATACACACACACACCCACACACACTTGCACTTACACATGTCCGATGCCGACATGTCTTGTACGGGGAATGCCTGCGTGTTTTCAGTCATGAATTTTTGTGTTGTGCCTTTATTTATATCAAAGTATATTTTTCTGAACTTTGATGTTGTTTGAAACAGTAAAGAAATAAAATTAGTTATATCTTGGAATTTGTATACTAGTAAATATTTACGTGTGGTGTTTTAGGATATTCAGAATCAAAATATTCATATTTTTTCGTTTATTAAACAAAATTTGGTATCACTTTCGAGTCATTTGACTGCGTTTTTGTATTCCTGTACTATGATTGTGCAGAATTTGAGTGTAGTTATGTTGTGCATATACGTACAGTGAAGCTTTTTTCTTCAGTACTGATATACTTAAGCATGCTTGACCCCCCAGGTTGATTAGCTGATTAA
Organism: Macrobrachium nipponense; assembly: GCF_015104395.2. Classification (NCBI taxonomy): domain Eukaryota; kingdom Metazoa; phylum Arthropoda; class Malacostraca; order Decapoda; family Palaemonidae; genus Macrobrachium; species Macrobrachium nipponense. The sequence goes on from NC_061096.1 coordinate 40,891,271, forward strand.
TTTAATAGTGAATTTCTTAAGCTCTGTGAATTTTGTTAATTATTATGAAAATGAATTACGCTTTGTATAATTGGAGAACGTTTTAGCTACAATTATGATGATAAAGTATTGTTAGATAATCATTCAATATTCAGTTGATTTTTTTAGTAGTTATGAAAGGGATGGCTACGCTGTAAAGACACGAAAGAATTTATTCTTACTTTTATGTAGAGACGACGGAAATAGCAGCCGAAATGCTCTTCTTTAATGTGTAGCCAAAAGTACGGCAAGGATAAAGGGTAGGTTTTGTTTCTTGGGGTAGTATACAATATACTTATATGTATGCATGTAGATGTATACTAGTATGTACGTGTACAAGCACATTATATATGTTATAAATATACACATATGTGCATACATACATACATGCAAATGCTTATATATATTTATTATGAACACACATTATATATATATATACATGCATATATATATGTGTGTGTGTGTGCATGTGTACACCAAAGACTTCTTATTTGGTGACTTACAATTAACAGGAGAGCCACCACTCTTTATGACCATCGCAACACTTTTTCCACTGACATTTTCACACCTTGTTACGAATCTTCTCACGAATAATAATAATGATAATAAAAAAGCCTCCTCCTGTGTGCGTCTTGGAATTACCTCTCCTTAATGGAGTTTACGATTACGCGCGTTTATCGTCGTGAAAATAGCTCGGCGAGCGGGAGTTTCCGCCGTCTTAAGCCGATCGTAAACATTCGAACCTATGATTCCTGGACAGAAATCTGCGCTTCGTATCTGTAATCATCCGGTTGTAAGGTATAAGTTTCATTTACAGTTGCAGAATCATCTTTGGAGGTGGGGAGAGGGAGAGGGGGTGAGTAGTGGGGGGAGGTCATGACATTTGACGATTTTGTCGGACGATTCCCCAGGCTTAGCCTAGACGTCGAAAGCGGTGACTAATTGTGCGGTGGCGTTGGTCTTTTATTTTATTTTATTTTTTTTCCCTCATATTATTTCGTCTCCTTCGTCAAGTATTCAAGACACCCGTAATTTAATATTTCGGAGTTGTACCTTTGTAGTGGTCCGTTCGTCTTGGGTCTAATGGGCAATTTTTCTTCGTATTATCGACTAGTTTATTGAGGTTTCATTTCTTTGTATCAATCCTCACTCGTCTGTCTGTCTCCTCGATATTTTTTCTCATTCCTCGATCCTTGATCCCTTTTCTCACTCGTCTGTCTCATTCCTGAAAAAAAAAATATATATATATATCTAATAAAAGAAGCTGTCTCTAAAAATATAGTATTTTCTCTCTATATTTTCGCGTTTTTATGGGCTCCTTTTATTAGATGGAATTCTGTTGTAATACTCGTGTATAATATATGTGTGCGTATTGTAGATGTCAAACTTGTTGACTTTCTCAAATTATATAAATGATTATGACCCATATCCTTGATGGTAACTTAGATAGCAAATGAGACCCCTTGGGCTCATAAAAAGGCAAAAGTGATACTGAATAAGACAGATGGTCTTGGAACTGACATTACTTCATAAAAGCAAAGGAGTCGTTTTGTAGCGCAAAAATGATTGCAGTTATCATTCTAAGCCGCTTGTATGAGGACTGAAATTTAAAACCTCTCGGTTTATGGTTTCCTTAGAAAGCATGCAGTTCAAGTCCAAAGGGGAACAATACTGAAAGGATGTGAAATGGCTATTGTGACTTGTGGTAATTAGATACGAAACTTTCATGTTTAAAGGGGCCCACATAGTATAGACAGAGGGGGAGCGGGAAGTGGATGTAGTTTTTGATAGTTGTACTCTGTAATGAAAAATTCTTTGTGAATTATCGTAGAATATTAATCATTCGTGTATGATTTTAGTTATCTTGTGACGTTGGAAGTGAACCTTAGGAAAGTTTTGACAGTTTCGCAACTACACGATTATGATCAGGCAATACATTTCGGTCACGATTTTGGCCTTTGCTTAATTTCCTGTTCAGTCAGTAGCAATGTACAGTAGTAATCTCTGTGCATTATTGCAAGTAATTTGAATTAAGTTTAAGGATTTGCTAATAGGCATTTTAAGGAGACATGAAAGCTTTGTTGTGATTTAGATATCAAAGCTTGCTCCATTGATAATTGAATTTAGGAGTTAAAATATTAGTTTTACGAATGATTAATATTATCTTTACATTGAACCACAGCTTCGTTTTCAGAGTAATTTTTTAATGATTTTAACGTGTTCCAAGTGTCATTATATTTGAATATTAGTAAAGTAATTGTTCCTTTTTTGTTTACATTGAAATAAAAACGTCTTTATTGCTTCTTCCTTATCACAGTAGTTTGAACAGTAAAATGCCCAGCATTGTAAGGATCGTAAATATACACGGAATGTGTGATTTTAAATGTAATACTTGTTTCTTCGGGTGTTTATATCAAAGGGAGATGACACGTTTTTCTTAGTAATTACATTCCAAGCAATACAGCAGAGTGATCTAAGTTCCGTTAGATTCTTGATTACCGAGAAATCGCATTTGAAGAGAGTACTTTACCCTGAGTGATTCTCTACAATTACTACAAGAGATCTAATAAGAAGAGAGAATTCATGTCTTTGTATCGCACAATGATCGAGTCACGAGTCGAAATAAAGCGAGTGCATTATTGTTGATTAAATCTGAAACGAATTAGACCACTTTCATCATCAGTGATTGGAAGTGAATGACTTCCCCAGCCCTCCAAACGTCGCTAACCGAATCACCGGTGGACGAGAACGTTTTCAGTGATTGACAGGTTTTACTGCTTTTCTGTTGTGTGGAGTGGTGAGTTGTGTGTGTGTGTGTGTGTTTTATTTGTATTTTTAGCCGGGTCAAACACCTCTCTGGACTGGATTGAAACTGAACGCCGTCGGGAGGATACCTAACGGGAACTTCTCCCTGAAGCCAGAGTTAAAGCCTTCAGTGCATATCATGCGGTACACTGTTGGCATAACTTAGGAATCCTTACAGCGTCTCTTCAGCCCCTCGCTGCAATCCGTTGAATTCCTTATACTTCACTTTCGTTCATAGTCTCTTTCTTTCATCTTACTTTCCACCCACTCCTTCCAATTGTTTCTTAGTGCAACTGCGAGGTTTTCCTCCTATTACACATTTCAGACCTTTTTACTCGTAATTTCCCTTTCAGCTCTGAATAACCTCATAGGTCCCAGCGCTTGACCTTTGTCCTGAATTTTTTTTATTCCACGCCATTCCTAACTGGAACTTCAAATGGTTTAGCGAAGATGGTAATAATAATAATAATAATAATAATAATAATAATAATAATAATAATAAATAATAATAATAATAATAATAATAAAATAATAATAAATAATAATAATAATAATAATAAAATAAATAAATAAATTCAAGGGAAGGTTTATTTACATAGTCACATGTTACATCTGATTGAAGATTGACTGCAAGGATTTGTCAGCGATATGAAGTGGCTTGGTTTGTGTTATTTTTGTAACGTAACTCGTATATAGTTACTTGCTTATGATTTCTGTAATAAAAGTGAAATGACTTTAGCTTGGAGTAGATGAGACGGATAACGGCTTTGTCAGTTACATTTAAAAGAATAGACGTTTTTCGTTTTAGTTCGTAAGAATGAGCTTCATGAAGGTCCTCTGTCAAATGGAACCTTACTAATTGAGCAGGGGCAACAGAGAGGAAAATATAACTGGGGTGCCGTTTTAAAGGCAAATCCCGAATACTACTACTAAGCTAACGTATTGGTATAGTAATGGATTATGTATTCTAGGTATTCTTCAAAGTAGAGGACAAGAGGAAGGGAAGGATATATAAAAGAATAGTCTTTTTCAATAACGAGTCCTTCTAATATTAGACCAGTGGAGCTAGTGGAACTTTTAAAGGCAAACGCCGACAATTACTACTACTACTACTACTACTACTTTACTACTACTACTGTTCCTACGTATTGTCTAACAGTAAGGTAGTATGTATTTTGGGCATTCTTCAGAAAATATTAGACCAGTGGAACTTTTCAGAGGAAATTTATTTTTAGATTCTTTCAGAACGAAGAAGACGAGACGAATGGCAAGAGCACAGGTGTTTTCCGGAAGGTTAATGTTATTGGTGGCGTTGGATGACTGGCGTCAGTCGTCCCGGAGAGGTGAGGTGAGGTTTCTTGAAAAGAGAGAGAGAGAGAGAGAGAGAGAGAGAGAGAGAGAGAGAGAGAGAGAGAGCACAGGGTGGCGAACCTTACGAGCGTGTCACAGCTGAATAAATAAGTTTGTGGCCGTAAAACCCAACACCCCGGAACTGTGCTGGGGATAGTGGACGATGCTCAGGAGAGGGACACAAAAAAAAAAAGTAAAAATAAAAAAAGAAGAGGGGGCCGCCATATACAGCAAGTTAAAAGAAATGATGATACTAGCGAGAACAAGAAAAGAAAGAAAGAAAATTGGATAAAGACAGAAGAATCGAGTATAAAGGAGAGATATAGATAACGACGTCCCGTTTTTTTGTGTTTGTGCGAAGCAAACGAAATTCAGAATTACAGCCGACTCGCGATCGTTGGCCGTTTTGCGCGCGGCATCGCCGCCTCCGCCGCCTGCAAATTATCTTGCGGAACGCGCCTTACGAAAACAAGAGGAAACGCCGCGGAGAAATATGTGTAGCAGTTGCCTCCGGTAAATCCAAATGAAAGAAGGATGCCGGAGAGGAGAAGAGGTCGACGGGGAGCCATAAGTGAGGAGTTGGAGATGTTAGGAGTAATAGGTTCAGAGTCATGCCGGATGAAGTCCCGGATGAGGAAGGATGAGGCGTTAGGGAAATGGAGGAAGGAGTAATGCCCCTCCCATGCAGCGGGAAGGGCTTTCGCCTAACAGAGAGAGAGAGAAGAGAAGGAGGGGTGGGGGGGGGGCGGCTCCTGAAAGAGGCATGGGGGGAAAAGTAGGGAGCTTTCTTTCTCACTTTCTCAGTTTTAAGATGAAAAGAAAATATTTAAAGTTGTATTTGCTTGGAACTTGCAATAAGAATGTAATTTAAAGAGATGATAATCTCAGTACAAAAATGGCTGTACGTTATGTTTTTAGAAAGGAACAAATTACAACTTGTCTATAGCTGACGATAATTCTCCACTGAATTTCAAGGTCACTGGATAAATGCATCCTTAAAGGGACACGGATTTTTGCGTTTGGAGGTAACGACTAAGAAATGATAATGTTAGATAACAGTTACAGAAACCTTTCGTATCGAGGGAGTGATTGGAAAAATAAAGACATAGAAGGCAGAAAGCAAATATATAGCACATGCAACTTAAAGGATACTGTAACCAATATATTTCTGTTTGATCTCGATGAAACGCAGCTTTTGCTATGTTGATAATAGTTTGCAATGGGGTTAGGATCATTTTGTGACTTCTTATATGGCGGTTTAGAGAACTTTTATATTAAAATTTTAAGTGCATTCTCTTTTAGATATTTTCCCAGTGTCCTTCCAGGCTTTGATTTTAGTCGCATTCGTTCTGGGTGGGATTCGCTTGATAACTAATTAAATTTTATGTGAATTTTTCTTAGATTTTTAGGATTTGATTGATAACTATTTAAATTTGAAGTGAAAACTTTATAAGATTTTTATCCAGTGTCCTTCCAGGCTTTGATTCTAGTCGCATTTCTTTCTGAGTAGGATTCATTGATAACTAATTCAAACCTCTTGCAAGTCGCCCTATCCTTTTTCCTTGGGGTCCTTTCGACGACGACATCATCCTTACTCTTTCCTACCAGAGTAAAAGTTTCGAGGCTGACTCCGCAAGCGCGCCGTCACGACACTGGTTTTTCTTCTCTCAATCTTGTCCGAAGCATAACTTTGCTGAAGTTTTTTTTTCTATTTCTTTTTTCTGTCTCCCTCTCTAGGATTCCATTCCTTTTCAAAATTTGGACATCGGACGCATCTGAAAGGAGACGTATGTCATGCGGAAGGAGGAGGAGAAGACAGACGCCCATTGAGCTGTGCCCCTATGGCGGTCACTTAAACTTCTCTCTCTCTCTCTCTCTCTCTCTCTCTCTCCCCCCGTCCATTTCATCTAATGGAATTTTTCCTTGGGAAGTTGTTCTGTCTGCCTTCCTTCCTTCCTTCCGAGTTGTCCTTGAGATAGAGATAGAGAGAGAGAGAGAGAGAGAGAGAGAGAGAGAGAGAGAGAGAGAGAGGGGGGGGGGGGTTGGTCAGCAGTTGGTGGTCATGAAATTATATAATGATTAGAATTGGCCACTGTTTTTATTATTATTAACTTCACTATAGTTGATGTAGTTGTCTTCGTTTTTTGGGCGATAATGATTTATACATCTAAGGTAATGATGTTGTTGATGATTCTGTTCTTGAGATTATCTGAACCTTCCAGCTGCTGCTTATCATGTGCAGGAAATAAGGTTTATGTGTGCCTTTAACATTGGAAATTAAAGTTTGATCTAAACCAAATATCTCTATCGCCAAAAAATAAGAATTTAGAAGCCAAATTGAAGCAATTGAGAATGATTAATAGAGCAGATTAAGGCCGCCATAATCTTAAATGCTTATTGTCTAGTTCTAGATGGTCTTTATATCAAAAGTTAGCTTTATGTGCCAATGGTCACTTTTTTTTATTGTCAATGGTCGGTTTTCTTTTCTAGTGTTCAGTTTGCTATACCAGTGACTAAGTGTTCAATACTCACGTTTGTGGTTTACTGTTTATTTCCAGTGGTTAGTTTAAATTTTCAGTGGATAATGGCGTTACCAGTGATTGACGATATTGTTCAGCCAGTGGTTAGCGTTCCTTGGTAAAGGAAGTAAGTAATCAGTGTTAGTGGGTAGTGTAATCAATCCAACTTTCATTAATGCCAAGTTTTTGGAAACTGCTTTTGACGATATGGAAAGGAGAGAGTGTCTGTGTGTGTGACCTGACCAGACAGAGTAAACACTGTGTAGTAATTTTTAACTACCTCGACAATTCCAAGAAGATTTGTCAATTTGGAGATGTTCTTATTAAGATTACGCCGTTCGTTACCGTAATTCATGTGGAGTAATGGCAACAATATACCCATGAAATAAGTTATATGAATAAATAGTAAATAAATGAATAACTTTCATGTATATAAAAATCACCTCCCCTTCTGTGTAGTTCTATCGTGGAATAGTTGATCGCAAAAGTTTAATTTGTAATAATTAATGAGCTTTCTATTCCTTTCTAAAAGATTTTTTTTTATCTTTAACTGACTTTTGAACTAACCATGATGAAATTGCAAGTTCTTTCCTATCCAATTGTTTGTTTTCATTGAAAAGAATTCAATGGACTTCTGTTCCTCAGAAAAGACGGAATAAAGATGCTTCTTGAATTTGATACTTTTGATAAGAGATAGAATGAATTTTGAGCTGTCAGGGTTACGATTCCGTAGTTGTGTTTCTTCGTCTTTAGTTAAAAATCCCCCAAATTTTTTTTTTATTTATTATTTGCTATGAAAATCACCACTGTCAAATGCTTCTTCAGTTTTACAGTAATAAACGATAGAACATATTTTGGGTTGGACAAAGTTATGTTTTTTTTTAGCTATTTTCGTTTTTAGACACTTAAAAATTTTGTTCTATATTATTATCTACGAAATTCACCACTGTCAAATGCTTCATCACTCTGACAGTGATGACAGAATATATTCAAAGTTAAACATTATTATGAATTTGTTGCTAAGTGTTTAGCAAAAAAAAAAAAAGAAAAAAAAATTTGTTATTTACTGTGAAAATCACCACTGTCAATTTGACAGCGGTAAATATTAGAATTTAATCTAAGCAGAGCAAGGTTACATTTTTGTAGCTATACATTTTTGGTAAAAAATCCCTTACAAGTCTTGATTATTTATTATTTACTTCGAAAATCACCACTGTCTAATCTACGCTTGCAACTGAATGAAACCGAAGTAATAAATAGAATGACAAGCGGACGCGCAGGGGAATATTGGGAAAATATTAGGAAAATAATAATCATGAGTTTTTGCCATCCAATTCTTTCCCTTCCCGAAGCAGTTCCTATTTCTCCTGTTGATTACCGATGAGGGGAAGAAGGGAAAGGGAAGGAGGGAATCATTGTGAATAATGCGTAATTACTTCGTGTAGTGATTTTGCTTCAGCCTAATGAGATGTGAAAGGAGGGAAGGAAGAGAGAGAGAGAGAGAGAGAGAGAGAGAGAGAGAGAGAGAGAGACGCTCGTAAATTTTATTTCCTTTTTCTTATTTTTTTATTTTCTTTTTTCAAGCTCGTTACTCCCAGCTCTCTCTCTCCTGAATGCTGAGGTTCTGCGCCTCTTTTGATAGTCTTTTATGGTATCCATTTTGGTCTCTCTCTCTCTCTCAAGTTTCTTAATTCTGCATTTTTCATATCAGGAAGTATGTATCTGGTTTGAATATTTTGTACAAGTCTTCCCTTTTGTCTTTCATACATACATATATATATATATATATATATATATATATATATATATATATATATATATATATATATATTGTGTAGTGTGTGTGTGTGAGTGAGTGAGTGAGCGAGTGTATTTATGTGAAGAGTAGCACCATAGCAAAGCAAAAAAAAAAATGTATTGTTAATGAAAATACAAATAACATAAAATTAATGACCAACCTCCTAAACAGAAAAGAGCAGGAAATAAAGATAAAGAACAAGAGCCGAATTAAAAAGCATATGTGAAAATAAGAGAGAGAGAGAGAGAGAGAGAGAGAGAGGTGCGGCGTAAAATTAAGAGTTAAAACTTGGTGGTGGGGGCGGCCATAAAAGGCGAAGTCCTTCTGCTTCTCATTGCTGAAGGAGATGAAACTTTAACAGCAGGTAGATTGGATTCGTTTTATGACCCACCGGTTATATTTATATCTTGATAACATTCGGGACGTCATTGACTTCTCCCCTCTATCGGGGGTGAGGGTCCTTTTGGGGAGGGGGTGGAGGAGGGGGATGAGAGAGAGAGAGAGAGAGAGAGAGTCTTCACATAAGATCACCCCATCCCCCCATCTCTCTCTCTCTCTCTCTGTCTTTCTTGTTAGAAAATAAAAATCTTCTGTATATAAAGAACCTTACTGATATGGAGGTAGAATTACCATTATCCTGAAATAAAGGGAGAAAAGATTTTTAAAATTTAAGGTTCCAGCCGCATTTGAAGGCCAACATTTTTGGTTATTTTGTTTCATAAAGTGCTAGTTGAGTTAATCAATTAATCAATAGAGACTCCAGTTGAAGATTAGGATATATATATTATTTTCAAAATGCAGTAGTTGGGAATCGTATAAGACCACTGGGATTTACTTTAGGAAGGTCTGTTACTGGGCCTGTTGCGTTCATATTAATTATGTTATTTTTTCTTCTTTGTATTAAAGCTCACAGGGAAGAAAACGGTAGATATTGAGCAATTTATTTTTTATTTTAGAATTTACTATCTTTGTTGTGTTTGAGGGAGGAGGGGCGGGGTCGCGAGGTGAAATTATTCATGCGTAATCAGTTTGTTTTTAATCTTTTGGTTGTCGTCATCCTATGAAATTTTGATCGTTTTTACAATGGCTAATTAGGAAATATGTTTTTCTAATGTCATCTTCGACTGTATTCTTATGTGAAGGTTTGAAGTAATATTTCAGCCTTATTCTACAAATATTATGTTCAGATAAGAGTGAAAGTGTCAGTAATACTCTTTCTTTCTATTTTTCTTTTTTTATTCTGGAAGTTGGAAGGTCTTATTTAACCGAGTGGTATCATATTTCAGATTTTATTGCCCAGTGACGCAAGAAATCTGAATCTTTTCATCCTTGCCTTCGTGTTCAAAGATTCAGTTTTATTGTCACTGTACCCTGTAAAACTCTGCTTTAAATTTTTACTGCGCAGTCTAATGCTATGCTTTTTTTCCGCTGTAGTAACAGTATGAATCTCTTCCCTTGAAGTAACTTTTATATATTTTTTATAGAGTAAATTTATTATGACTTACAATTTTTGTAATCATAAATTTTGTAATATATATTCTTTAGGAATATCTGCGATTTCTTTTAATTGGAAACATCCTGCCTACAAGTTATCTTCACGAATTACTTTGTCACTGAAAAGTATTTTGAATTTTAATTTTTATAAAAATCAGTTGTCACTAACTTTTCCTTGACATTCAATTATCATTATCTAGAGCTAACGTATTAATTTTTTTATATGTTAAATGAACTTTTTGGCCTCATTTAAAGTAAATAATTGTCCTCGCGGTATTGAAGATGCTTTCATTAAAAGAGCTTGTCGTCTGCATTTGTGTTTCGCCTCAGGGTTTGGAATGTGAATATGTTTTTCAAGAGTTTCTTTCTTAAGTATCTTCGTATGGTATTACCGAGAAGCTTTCCCAATGTTATTTTCATGTAACGAAGTCCACGAACTTCTCGTCACTTTTGTCTCAGAAAACAAGAACTGTTTAAAGCAAAACACGTTACCGATTCAGCCTTTTAATTGATTTTCTCTATTTTTTCCAGGTACGTATTGCTGTGTCGTTGTAGCCGGAATTACATATTAACAGCTTTGTGAGTAATGCAAATCAATTATATGTAGTCATTTCAGACTGAAAATACATGGAGTGGGTTTATTGCACGTCGAGGGAAAGCCGATATAAAAATTGCAACAATAAATTCTATAATGTATTTTAAGAATCATGTAAGATCATTATAATGCTTACACATTATTTTTGTACTTTTCTTATTGTTTAGTCATTTGTACCTTTTGGCATTCGATATATTTTTTCATAGAGAGCAAGCCCATTAACTTACATTGTATATGTTTTTTACAGCGTTGCTGACTTGCATTGATTAATTAGTATTTTCATTGATTCTTGATATGGGCCTTTTTTTTCTTTTACCAAATTTGCAATATATTGAAGAAAGAGAGAGAGAGAGAGAGAGAGAGAGAGAGAGAGAGAGAGAGAGAGAGAGAGAGAGAGAGGTTTTGACAAATTCAGTAAGCCACAGTACTAATCTTCAGTATTAGTGTATTTATTTTGTTTGTCCTTTCAACGAATTTTGAAAGAATTCATTTACATCAGAGCCAAAGCCATTGTCTTCAACGTGGACGCTGTAAGATCTTGTGAACAAAAATAAAACAGTAAAATTTTGCATTTTCATTTTCAAAGTATTTTTATTATTTTTATAAGTGCGACTGCAAGCAAATAACATAAGTTCTTGTGTTAGTTAAATTTGTGTAATCATTCAAATAACAAACATACAGGCTTTTTATATTCGTAAACGAAATTTTGGAGAGAGAGAGATGAGAGAGAGAGAGAGAGAGAGAGAGAGAGAGAGAGAGAGAGAGAGAGAGAGAGAGAGAGGATGATTTCTCTAATGAAGAACTGTTTGTCTGGACTTAATTCTTGCAAGAAAACATCAGCCCTAGAGGGAGTTGACAAGGAATTACAGGCAAGGACAAGGAAGGGGAGGTTCGCTTAAAGTCGGCCCGGCCTTGGGGTGGGTGGGGCAGGGTCGTCATTAAAACCTACTTAACCATCTAACCACATTGGTCATTCAGCACGTGAACCCCCCTTCCTTGTCTTCCCCTAAATTTCATTCCCCCCCCCCCCCCCCCCACACACACACACACACACACACACAGCCAGGGGCACGTTGATACACATTGACTTATTAAATTCTGTGACATACATTGACTCACTAAAATCTTTGAGCTATTAGCTGACTTTGTTTTTTTTAGACTTGAAAAGCTGAGGAAGACCGATTTACTGCTTCTTCATGTGAAATGGAAATGCTTGTTTTAACGTCAGGTAAACCGGAAAGTACTGTACAAAAAAGGAGCTTTCTCTTTCTGAGGAATTGAGAATTCAAGGTCACGAGAAATCTGCTTGGGACTTGCCCTAAAATGTAGTCTTGCTTTCTGGACTTTGCTCACTGGTCTTGATCCGAATCTCAAAGGGAAATGGTTTTCAAGGTGATGTACAACAGTTCGTATTTCGTACGAAGATTTTCTAATAGTTATGATAATAATAAAAGTTTTATGGATAAATAACCTGCAGTTCATGGGCCATTTTATGTTTTTCATGGTGATCACGTTCCATACAAGGCGAAATTGCGTGAAACTAAATGGTTATTTCATACAGAGAACAAATGAATTACCAGTGGATTATGTAATATTATATTTGGCGTTTGGTGAGCAGCGGGCAGTGAGTAGCGGTTCTAGATTGCAATTTTCATCAAACGTGAACTGGGGAAGTCTATTAGGTTTGCAGGTTAATTGTAATAATTGACTGTTCCTAGATTTTTATAAAGAATTTTGAGGAGAAATGAGTAGATGGATCCAGGCATTCAGAATTAAACCTAGTTTTAGTAAATAGTCTGAACTCGGCAGGAGATAACCTCACGATGTGAGTTCTCTTGTGCCTGGATTGTCATATGGCGAACGGATGCCCTCTCTTGTTGTGGAGAGGCACTAAGTGGCAGCAAGAAAGTTATCATGATTCTATTATATAATTAACTCTTGAATTCATTACTTTTAATGACTGATACAGCGTGCATTTATACCGAGTTTGTAACTAAAACTTCAAAAGCCCTACAGTGCCTGAGATACACTTCTGGGTTAACATCCCTTTTAAATGTGATATCTAAACTTTCTCAGTTCCCGAATCCTTAGGTTTTTATCAGTATCTGAGGGTAATTGAATTCTCCCAGCAGGAAGCTTCAGCACAGAATATATTGTGGAAAAAGCTACGTTTTATTAAAACATGAGGTCTGTGATAATCCTGAGATTAGGATTCCTTGTGGGAAGTCGTGCGTAACTGAATCCAGTTACGTAACACGGAGGCGTTACTCGTATGTGACGTAATTTGTTATTTTCTGTAGTGCTTCCCGGTTTGACAAAGTCGTTTTGTATGAGGTTTTGATATTGGTTTGACCGAAAAAGTATCTTATGTAAGGTATTAAATTGTTGTAAAATTGAATCTTGTAATTAGGAACGTAGTATAATTTTGTGGTCTATCTATCTATCTATCTATCTATCTATCTATCTATCTATCTATCTATCTATCTATCTATCTATCTGTCTGTCTGTCTGTCTGTCTGTTTGCCTGTTTATCTATCTATCTGTCTCTGTCTGTCTGTCTGCTGTCTGTCTGTCTGTCTGTCTGTCTGTCTGTCTGTCTGTCTGTCTGTCTGTCTGTCTGGAGGTCGGGATCATGCAATATGCGTAATGCAAAATTCTTAATGCAGCTGAAAAAATGAATTTTTCTCTAACCTCCCCTCATAAAAAAATAACACAAAAATCAACATTTGAGTACTTTGATGAGGTTAATTTTCCACTATCGAGTCCTTCACTGAACTTTTTTTTATTACACTTTTCCATGTTTATAAAGCACATAGATACATCCGTAACATTGCCTGAACATTTTTGTGGCCTTTGGAATAAGAAGTTCTCAAAATAATAGCCTAGTGCCAGGAGTAAGTTGAATATGGAGTAAAATTCAAGTTTATATTGCTGTTACGCGTCTAGAGAGAGAGAGAGAGAGAGAGAGAGAGAGAGAGAGAGAGAGAGAGAGAGAAAATGGGTGGTGGGGGCCCATTAAACGACTGTAGGAATTGCTTCTTCATTATTATTATTATTATTATTATTATTATTATTATTATTATTATTATTATTATTATTATTATTATTATTATTATATTTTTACGGTGCGAGACTAAAGTCCCTTTATTTCTTACTATAAATGCTCATAAGCATAGAAGTAGAGTTATTGCAGTTCCATTAGCAGACCGCTTCAAAGTCCAGTCTCAAATCCTTCAAAATAAGTTGTCGAAATTATGGGGAGTTTTCACTTGTCTATTGAAATGGACATGATTGGTTTCTATTTCTGACCCAAAGAATTTCTCATCTGATTCTTCATGTTTTGATTACTTCGGATGCCATGGTTTGAATTTAATGGTTGAGTTTTATTCTCATTCCGAGACAGAGCGAATTAGATATTAAAGGACATTTGTAGCTTAATGATATATATATATATATATATATATGATATATCTATATATATATATATATATATATGTATGTATAATCTTTAGAGAGAGAGAGAGAGAGAGAGAGAGAGAGAGAGAGAGAGAGAGAGAGAGAGAGAGCCAGCCCTCATGCTGGCATAAATATGAATGTTTGTTCACATCGTACTGCTCTCCCCCTCCCATTTGGTGGAAATACTATTAATCTTTTTTTTTTTTTTGTGGGGGGGGTAGTTGCTAGGTGAGCGAGTAATGAGACCCTCATGCTTGAATTACCCATTGTTGTTATGAGGCAGATGACAAATGACTGGAAAAGGAGAATGGTAAGCTTTAGGTAAACATGGAAAAGAAACATGAACTGAAAACTCCCACTAATATGATATATATATATATAATATATATATATATATATATATATATATATATATATACATATATATACACACACAACACACACACACACAACAACCATATATATATATATATATATATATACATACATCACACACACACACACATATATATACCATATTATGCTATATATATAATATATATATATGTGTGTGTGTGTAGTATATGTGTGTATGAATATATTATAGATATAATATATTAATATACATATATATAATTAGATATATCTATGTACATATGTTATAACGAATGATGAATATATGGAACATAATGAATATGTCAATAAAAGACAAAATCCAGTAGAAAAGTGAAACATATATATATATAGATATATATATATATATATATATATATATATATATATAATGTATAACTGAATGATGAATATATGGAACATAATGAATATGTCAATAAAGACAAAATCCAGTAGAAAAGTGAAACAGTTTTACTTTCCTTCTGTTTACTTTCCTTCGTTTATTTTACCTTTATACACACACACACACTCACACACACACACACACACACATATATATATATATATATATAATATATATATATATATATATATGTATATATATAAATATAAAATGTGTGTATATATATTCATTTATTTATATCTATATACATACATATATATGTTCTCGGGAGCCACTCTTCGTTAGAAGAAACAGTTTATTGTTGACAAATTCGCAATGTTTTGGTTCAGAGTAGATGTAGAAATAATTTGGTGGATGTAATGGTGAGAGCAGAAGCGACTGGAGGCACGTCTGATCGTTATTTAGTTGAGGCAGAAAATAAGATAGACAAATTAAAGTTGGAGATTATGGTATGACAACACACCTATACAGCAATAGAATTATCACAAGTGAGTTGCTAGTTTAACAGGGATAAAGTAAGAGGTTGTTCTATAAGAGGGTAGATGCGGAGAGGAAGGTTAATGAGCAAATAAGTATCAGGGAAAAATGCAAATAGAGAGTTGCCGTATTCCATATTCGAGACTTTGTAGCAACAGTCTTATTCAGAAAGTGTGAAGGAATCTAGAAGTTGAGAGGTTTTATGGCTGTTATAATTATAATATTTTTTCCACCATTCACCTTTTTGTCCTTTGAGCAGATGGCCCAGCAATGATTACCATGCTGATCTTTGGCAAGTATTTATGGGGCGAAGTCGCTAGCCAAATGCTGTTATCTTTCAACGTAGCTGAACTGCTAATTGCACGACCAAACATATAGCTAGTGTGTTACTAATCATATATATATATATATAGATATGTGTATATATACGTAGTATATATATATATATATATATATATATATTATATATATATATATATATATAATATATATATATTTGTTTGTGAGTGTGTCTGTCTCTTTTTTCCGTCTAGAGAGAGAGAGAGAGAGAGAGAGAGAGAGAGAGAGAGAGAGAGAGAGAGAGAGAGAGAGAGAGAGAGAGGTAAGTAAAATATAAGAGAATATCTCTAGCCATCTTGAACACCATAAGGACATAATTTTGTAGGATGGCCCTGCATCGCAGGCTCCCCTCCAAAATAACTGTGTATAGGGAGCGTCACCTGTAACTTATACGGTCGTTATGGTCTATTTTCGATGTGTTCAGACCCTGTTCTCCGGTCTTGCATACGTTCATGCTTCGTTTACTTAGTGTGTATTTTTAAAACGAAACCTTTTAAAATAATATCCGTTACAAAAGTGGCGTTTTTTCGCAGAATGGCCTAGTAGGTTATTTTACATGATTAAAGAGAGAGAGAGAGAGAGAGAGAGAGAGAGAGAGAGAGAGAGAGAGAGAGAGAGAGAGAGAGCTGGGGTACAGACAATGTTAGTTAAGTCTGGCGATTTTACTACCAAAAAGTGAATGAATGATTGTTACCGCACATCATTACCCTTTCATTCTTTGGACAAGCAACTATCACATTGGAGACCCATCTTTGACATAGAAGGATCAGCTGACATATTTGTTACTTCGTTTTCGTTAGTTTTCAAGTCACCGGATAACCGAGAGCTTATCTATGGATCAAATAGAAATGTAATTGTTATTGGCTTACTATACTAATTCACAGATTCCTTATTATTATTATTAATTATTATTATTATTATTATTATTATTATTATTATTATTATTATCACGCATTGCCGGATTAGAGAAACATCAAGTAATAAGGAAAAGAAGTATCCTGGTCAGATAGCAGGTGTGTGTGTGGTGGGGGATGGGGAGCTGGGGAGACGTTGGCTGAAGTTTGTCCAAAGTCCAGTTCCTGACTTTTCCTTAAGATCCCAGAAGGGATTCCCCACGTAGCAAATTCCTGCTGCCCTTTTGTAAAAAGACCCAACTTTCGATCATTCCACCTTCTTGTGATACTGTCGGCGACTTACTGATGGCCACTCCCTTTTGGGATGTTTTTTTTTTTTGGTGTTTTTTACTTATAAAATAAGTATATACTTATTTATCTATCTTATGAAATGAGTATGTACTTGTTTAAATACCAGCAGTGGCATCGTACTGAAACCAGTTATTTATGGATGATAAAATTCAGGGAATTTCGCTTATGTCTTATCTTTTAAGTAAAACTCTTTTATTTATTTGGTGAGATATGATTCTAATCTCGAAATACCTAAGTATTTTACTCGAGGAAAAAATGTGTGGGGATACTAGTACGATATTTATGTGCAACAGATACGTTAAATTATGGTGGTTTTGGTTTCCTTGAAAATCCTCGAATTTATCTGAAATCACTTACCTTATTGAAATACGATAGTTCGTGTGTGTGTGTGTGTGTGTGTGTGTGTGTGTGTGTATTTATGGTAGAACATGACCCCGGTTTCTAGAAATATGCCAGTAACAGTAAAATAAATAGCTTATAACTAAATCAATGTTTGGTTATGTGGGCCCTGGATTTTTTACACGTTTTGTCTTCTCTCAAGTTGTCTTACATTATGTTTAATTGGGTTTTACACTTATTATTCGTTATTATTGTTCTTTTTTAATATCTTTTCACAATGAAATAGATCTAGGGTAGGTTCAAGTGTAAAAGTATCATTTACTTTAATATCTCTCTCTCTCTCTCTCTCTCTCTCTCTCTCTCTCTCTCTCTCTCTCTCTCTCTCTCTCTCTAATGGCTTCATCTTTCTGTATCTCCATCTCGCTCTCTAGTAAAAACATGATAGTACTACACGTATACATGATACTTAAAGGGATTATTATGTACATTGAGAAACGGTCAGTTCGGAGGAGGAGGGAGAGGAGGATGTGGTCGTCGTAGAGGTGTTGGTGGAGGAGGAGGAGGAGGAGGAGGAGGATGAGGAGGCCAGGTGATATAATGAAAGGTGGAACTATAAGGCAAACACAAAGTTGTATCTTGAGTGGCCATTACCCAGTCGTATAGCTGGATATCTTTGTATGCCGTCCGAAGTCTCCATTAACCTGCGCCTGTCCCTCATCTTCTCATAAATGAGCTCCGGAATACCAGTGTATGTGGTGTATACGACCCCTCCTGTGGGAGATGGGGAGTTATGAGGATGGAATGACTTTCGAAGGTCAGACGACGTCGAACTGGGCTGGGCTTGGCTGGGATTGTTTGGAGTCTCTCTCTCTCTCTCTCTCTCTCTCTCTCTCTCTCTCTCTCTCTCTCTCTCTCTGTGATATGAGTAAATTAGTATTATGTTCGTCCGTTTTGATTTGATATTGAACAATATGTTTGTCGATTATATACGTATAGGTTATTTCATTTATACAGGTGTTGGTAATTTGATCGGGTACGATATCCATTTCCTGTTTACCACACACTATCCGTAGAATCCGGAGAGAGAGAGAGAGAGAGAGAGAGAGAGAGAGAGAGAGAGAGAGAGAGAGAGAGAGGATGTTGTGTTAGTGAATGTGTATCGTGACGAAAATCATGTGGGTTTTTATTGCATTATCCCCACTCGATTTATCAATTATGTATCCCCGTTACGCGCCAGATGGGATCCTTCTATCCCTTCTACGCGCTCACCTCCCCCCCCCCTCTCTCTCTCTCTCTCTCTCTCTCTCTCTCTCGCTCTCTCTCTCTCTCATTTGTTTTTAGAGATTACTGATTACTGAAAGTTAAATTGTCGATGGACTAATGAACAACATTATGAGTGTTAAGAGAAATTTTCTTCTCCACTTGATACACACACACACAATATATATATATATATATATATATATATATATATATATATATATATATATATGTATGTATGATGTAGTATGTATGTATGTATGTAGTGTATGTATAATGTATAAAGATAGCTTTCTAGAATATTTACATGTCATGGCTCTTTTCCATGAAGTCGTTCTTGTTCTCAGTGGTAATAAAAGTTCATAAAGTTTTATTCTTGTCTCCTGGGAGGTTATCTTAAACTTTTGATTTATAAGAACTCTATTTATAACCTCATCCTTGATACTGGGCATATTTTGGCCACTTCATAAATGCTATATGTTTTTACCCTCTTGCTGGATACTGCCTTAGTTGTTCCGGAATTATTATTATAATAATGGACTCATATAATGGACGTCAGTATCTATTCCTTAGTCACCTTTTATTATGAAGTAACCTTTTGGGTTACTGGATTAGCGGTTCCAAACTTTTCTGGCTGATGAAAAAGCAATATTTCAAAATGAATAAATATAATTGAATTGAATCCATAAGTGTTTATTTGATATTTTGTGGATTCATCATGATATTGTTTTGAGTAAAAATGAAATCTAACAGTTTTAGTAGAACAATGTTGTGCTTAATCTGGTAAGTCATGTAAATAGTAAGAATATCAAACATTCGTAAATGATCTGACAAAATAATGAATGTCTCAACTTGATGAGGAATGCCAGCCATTAATCATTTTGATTAGTTTTATGTTATATCCTGAAAGCTTGCAAATACCCAGCAATTAAAATTTGACTGTGGCATTAAAAGATTGTCAAAATGAACGCAAACCATTTGTCAAGCGTTGACCAGCAGTAAGAATTTGACCAAGTCAGTAGAACAGAAAGATATCTAAAATGAACCTTACCCATGAATGAAGTTCGACCAAAAATTAATTCGAGTTCATACACCTTTGTATACAGTTCTGGCAATCGGAGTTGTCTGTCGGAACCTACAAATCGGGGGAATTTTGGCGCAAGATTAATGGGAATGACAGTGAGCGGAGGACAGGAACTGCACGAGTCATCTGTCCGACTGTGTTGCTGGAAAAACAAACGAAGGAAGTGGTTTTATTAATTTAATTTTTTTTTTTTCGAATTTTTTTCGAATTGCTTCGCGCCGAATAAAATCTTGTGGCAAGAATTAATAAAACGTCGAAAACGTACATTGTAAATTTAAATTGTATGTTAATTTTAATGATTCATGTTAAATTGAAATTTAAATTACCGGCAATGATTCGTATCTTCACCACACTAATATTTTCTGTTCTTTTTATGATTATAGCGTTAAGATAGGATTTATTTATTTATTTATTTTTTGCCTTACGAACTTCAAATTTGAGATTTTATGTTTTCTGCTATTTTATTTTATGAAAATTGGGAAGTTGTGTTGTGAGAAGAAGAGGAGAGAGAGAGGAAGAGAGAGAGAGATGAGAAAAGAAAAGAAAGAAAGAAGAGAAAAAATTGGGAGCGCGTTAAAAATAATGGGGTTTGTCTCTAATATTCAAGAACTGCGATAATAGAAAACAGGCGCAAGGAGGGTTGATTGATAAACCGAGGAAGAGTCAACATTATGACATCCTTGGCCATGGAGGACTGGCCAAGGAATGGAGAAAATTGAAAGTCTGTGACTGACAGTCCGGTGATTAGGTAAGCTGGAGAACAGATATAGGAGATGGCCGATCTTGAACCAATCTTTTTTTTAAAGTTATTTTTGGCAGGTTTGATTTTTTTTTTTAAATGTTCATATTTCACTTTTTATAAGGTTATGTTTTAAAGGCGGTTTTTGGTAGATTTAATATATTTTATTTGTATTTTTTGTAAAGATATTCTTTGGCAGATTTAATTTTTTAAACTTATTTTTGTAAGGTATTTTTGGTAATTTAATTTTTAATTTTTTTTGTAGGGCTATTTTTCGTGCCTCTAATTTTTTAATGAATGAATATAAAATGGTTTATAATATTAATGAAAATAATGAATCTGCATTTTTTTATGTTAAATTTTTATGATCAAAAGTAAAAAATTTGATGTGACAGTATTTAAAGAGCCGAGTATTTTTTTTTTATTGTATTACGTTTTAGGTTGAACAGGTTGACCTTTGAATTACAAAATGGATTAAGTTATACGTCGAATTAGTTGAATTTATGATTACAAAATGTACTAGATTATAGGTCGAATAGGTTAAATTTTTTATTATAAATTTGATTAGATAGTAGGTCGTATAGGTTGAATTTTTATTTAAAAATTGCATTACATTAAAGGTCGAATAGGTAAAACTTTTAATTATAATTTGTAGTAGATTATAGGTCGAAGAGGTTAAATTTTTAATTATAAATTGTATCAGATTAAACGTCGAATAGGTAAATTTTTTTATTATAAATTGTAGTAGATTATAGGTCGAACATGTTGAATTTTTAATCGAGTGGTCGAATTTTATGTGATTGGGTACTAATTTTGTCTTTGGATTAGTTTAGTATTATATTTGCGCAACTGATATAAGTTTGACCATTTGTCAGTGTGATGGAGGAAGAAAATTTCAACCTCCATCCGTAAGGGCGGGTTGTCCTAAATCCCAAACTTGGATCCAGGGTATGCATTGCAGACCACACCGATTACTTTTCAGTGAAGGAAATGCGATTTAATGTGTGAAGATTTTTTGAGGTTATAATAATTTATTCCTAGAATATATCTGTACGAGATGAATATTTTCAAGATGAGTGGTAGAAAATCTTATATATATATATATATATATAGAGATATATATAATATATATATATATATATATATATATATATATATATACACGTACATGCACACATTCATACATACATACACACACATACATTAATCCACATACACATGTAGGTATCTGAACTAAACGAACTATTTGTGTGGATGTTAGATACAGAATGCTGATACTTGATATGATCATGTGTATGTAAGAAGGAAAATAATCTAATAGTGAGAAATGTTTATTGGAATAAGTTTAATTTCCTGACGAAAAGAAACTGAAAGAAATGACTCAAGTCAAACTTTGGAAATCGTCCTCATTCGCTAATACCCCAATCCTCATCCCACATCAATTCCCCTCCCCTCCCCTCCCACTACAATCTCGGCAAAGCCACGACGACACTCCAACGGCCATATCCTTAACATCACATCCTCGAGTTACAGACTCGCCGACGGCATCTAGATGAGTGATTACTCTCACGGTCCACGCTAATTCTGGAAGTTTGTCCGCCGTGCCCTTTTTTCGCAAGGTTATCCTCCTCCCTCCCTCCCTCCAGGGTCCTCTTTTTCTCCCTCGGCGTCCAGAGGCTTTCCGACTCCCGTTTCCTGTTTTGAGCAGTTTTCCAACCACCAGCTGTTTCCTGACAACTTGTTAACGTCAGTTGTTTCCTGTTTCCACGTGGCTTCTGTGACCCACCCTCTCTCCTCCTCCTCCCACTCCCCCCCCCCTCCCCCCCCCCCCCCCTCAGCTGCGACCCGGGGACCTGCTGGTACCAGCTGCGATCCTAAACCTCCACAAGTTAGGATGGCACTTGAGGGGGATCCTATTTGAAAAGAAGGAGGGGGTTTTGGAGAAGGATCTCTTGGGGGCGGGAAATTTCAAATCATCCTCAGCTGCAAAGAGAGAGAGAGAGAGAGAGAGAGAGAGAGAGAGAGAGAGAGAGTCTTTCTCCTTTGGCTTACATTTTAGTTAAATCAGAGTAATTCTAAACGATCCAAAAATATGGGTGTTGGAAATTTAAGAGAGAGAGAGAGAGAGAGAGAGAGAGAGAGAGAGAGAGAGAGAGAGAACTAGAACTCTTTTAGCTTACATTTTAGTTGAATCAGAGTAATTCTTGACGATCTAAACATGCGATTATTGAAGAGAGAGAGAGAGAGAGAGAGAGAGAGAGAGAGAGAGAGAGAGAGAGAGAGAGTCCTCCTTTAGTTTACATTTTAGTTAAATCAGATTATTTCTTCACGATTTAAACATGCGATTATTAGAGAGAGAGAGAGACAGAGAGTCCTCCTTTAGTTTACATTTTAGTTAAATCAGATTATTTCTTCACGATTTAAACATGCGATTATTAGAGAGAGAGAGAGAGAGAGAGAGAGAGAGAGAGAAGAGAGAGAGAGAGAGTCCTCCTTTAGTTTAAATTTTAGTTAAATCAGATTATTTCTTCACGATTTAAACATGCGATTATTAGAGAGGAGAGAGAGAGAGAGAGAGAGAGAGAGAGAGAGAGAGCTCATGACCGACTGGTCTTTGCGCTGTCCTCTCAGTATGCATCACTTAGCCAGGCTTAAAGTGGTGACAGTAGATTTATATGCGTGAACCATAAAGAGTTGGTACAATGATAAAAACGCTTTGCCCCTTGAAAATTAATGCAATGCCCTTCCATTTTCTAGATTAGGTCTGTTGTGGTTGTAGTTGGAGCGTTGTTTTTTTTGGGTGGTAACGAGGGGGGGAGGGGGGCAGGACGAAACAGAAGGCTGTGAGAGAGAGAGAGAGAGAGAGAGAGAGAGAGAGAGAGAGAGAGAGAGAATTTTGATTTTAGTTTGGATGTGGAACGCAGATTGGTAATTTTAAGGTTTTCCAAGATTTTGGGAGGTAGAGAGAGTTTGTAATGGAAGTCTCCAGTTAAACAGGATGTAGAATATTTGTGTGTTAGTGTGTTTGGGAGGGGGATACTAGGGGAGGGGGGGACGGTTGTTATGGAAGAGCCCCCTCCGATGAAGTGTGTAGTAGGACGGCGATAAAACATGGCGTCCGGGGTCGACTTTTAGAAGGATTGGAGGCCGAGGGAGAAGCTTCGCCAGATGAGTGTTATATGTTCCGGCTCCGGCACACACGGTGAATGTATATTGTTTTATTTACGAATGGATGGGGGGGGGGGAATGTGATTCGCGCCCGGCGCTCGCCCTCTTCGTGGGGGGGAGGGGTGAAGTTGGGGAGCGCGAGCGACGACTGCTCGTAAAAACACTGATTGTGTGTTAAGATCGCTCAGACTTTTCCATTTCGTTTCGTTATTCGTTATTTCGTGCATCCGTTTTTCGTCGTGTTAGGCCTTACTAAGTTTCATTTCGTGTGTGTAAGATACGTGAGGATTATGTAAGAATGTTAGGTGACGGGTTTGAGATTTTACGTTTGAATTCATTTGACAGTTAAATGACATTTCAGGTTATCGACAAGCGTAAAATCCCTGCCTGGATTTTTGCGTGTCAGCGTAATTCACCATGAACGGGTCTCTATAGATAAGTTTATTACACACACACACACACACACACACAGCCTCTGAGACACGGAAGATCACTTGAGAAATAACATGGTAACTCGTATGACTCAAGTCATTAATGGTACGGAGGTGAGCTACCATCCGACATCCTGTATAATACCACATTCCTGAAACTTTATAAAGAATAAGTTTTTTAATAGCTAATCTCTTTTTATCACCGCCTTGCCTTCTATTTCCTCTTCATTATTTTTTGTAAATGCGTTCCTCCGAATCCCCTGTAATAAGCGTTGATGATACGAGCATTTACCTCAAGCATCCTTTTAAAATTGTTTCGTCAGAAGCCTTCCTTGGTCATGCAAGATGAATTCGGAGTTTTCATATTAATTTATATTTTGTGGCGGAAGTGATGATGTAATTCCCTCAAATACTGAAGAGTTCTTATTAAAATGGTGTCTCGTGCTTTTGGCTGCGGACATTTTCACGAAGCGTTAGAAAAAGTATTTTTTTTTTCTATTTAATGCATCCTAAAGTATTTGAGACTTACCGAATTTAAGTAATAATTTTATTGATATTTTTCAAAATTAACAAATTTCAGAAATAATCTTATCAACATTGTTAAAAATTACCGAAACAAAAATCCCCTTTCCACCCAAGGTCGGACCTGGGAGAACCAGGCACTGGCTGCTGATGTCTGAGAAGGTAGACTTACCGAGATAGGCCGTAGAAAACTTAAGTTTATTTTGAATTGAAGTGAAATTAATGACACATTTAGAGGGTTAGATCTGTCAGAATGTTTCGTATATTTTCATTATAACATTTTACATTGTATATCCTCAACGAGAGTTTTTTTTATAAAGCGTTGTTTTTGTGGTACTCTTTCGCTACACATCTTATACCTCATTACTGTTTGGTAATGGGCAATTCATCGCTCAATAAGGTACTAATTTTGTTGTTTGCCCTAACCATAATTTAATCATTTAGTATGTTCACTGATAATTTCTTTGGAGACCCAAATATTTGTTGTGTTAGGACCATCTACTCAAGGGTTAATCGAGCGTTATTTTCGTAGTTCATTCGTTCAGTCTGTTGATACTTTCACGTATTTGTTTCCAAATAAAATACGGAGACAAAATAAAACAAGTAAAAATGCGCTGCAGTTTCTTCGGCGGAATAAAGTTTTCTCTATAGTGTATAATCAATGTCTCGGTGGTCTCGGTATAATGCTGTATGAGCCACGGTCCATGAAACACTCAGCCGGCTATGGTGGCCTTTGTTGTAGCGTTGTCAGAAGCACGATCATGGCTGACTCTAACCTTATATAAAATAAAACCAACTGAGGCTAGACTCTAGGGTTGCAATTTTGTATATTTGATGATTAGATGGTTGATGATCAACGTACCAATTTGCAGCCATCTAGCCGCAGTAGTTTGTATGATCTGAGGGCGGACAGAAAAAGTACGACGGACAGACAAATAGCCACCTCAATAGTTTTCTTTTACAGAAAACTAAAAGGAGAGTCATTGGGGGCGTCTATTAAACTGACACACGACGAAGTATTGCTGTGTAGTGTTTTAGCTTGTGTCGTATGAATGGCTGGTGGCTGCTTCCTCTGCTAATCAGGTTGTTGTTGACGTGACCTGCTTTCTCCCTCAGGTGGTCCACGTCCTGTCCTCTCTCTCTCTCTCTCTCTCTCTCTCTCTCTCTCTCTCTCTCTCTCTCTCTCTCGGCTATTTTTTTTTTCACCTACCAAGTCTCGACGTTCTTCACTCACACACAACACGTGACTTCTGTGTCCCTTTTCTCCTGCTTCTTCACGTACTTTTCTCCCCCCCCCCCCCCCTTTCCTTCGTATCCTTGGGTCTCTCCTTTTTAGCAATCTTGTCCTCGTCGCCATCTTTAGCCCAATATATCTTCCTTTCCTTTCTATTCATCCTTCATAGTTCTCTTGCCATCTTCGTTAACTGCTTCACTATTGATATTTTTCGTATTTTCTTGCAGAACTCTTTCCCTTCACTAATAATATTTCTTGTATTTTGTTACAGAACTCTTTCTCTTTACTATCAATACTTCTATTTTGCAACAGAACTCATTCCAATCCTTTAAGTCGTGGTGATAAAGTTTGGATTTCAGTAATATCTAGCACTCAGGTGTTAGTTACAAAACTGGGGCTTTGAGAATTTGTATGTTCACAATTATTAAGCGATATCTGTATATTACATTCAGCAGTATGCAATTAACATACCACGCACAAGGGGAGAGTGATAGTTCCTGGGGAGGGTAGATTAGCCATGCATTTATGTATGTGATAAGGCGGTGCTGGATTTAACATCTGTTTTGTTGATTGCAATCTTCTTTTCCTCTTACTGTCAATGCATTGTGTTCTTATGCCTCTTTTTCTTATTTTGGGGATGTTATGTACAGTCATAAATTGAGAACTTGGGTCCATTCCTAGACCTGAACGTGTGTGTGTAAACTTTTATTGAATTGTATATCAAGAAGCTTTTTGTCTTGATTCATATGCTATGGAAGATGTATCGTCTTTCTTTCTTTTAATATATCTGTGATATTGGCCTAACTTGAATATACTTACTTTTTATCTTTTGCTGTCGAATGACTCACGTATTTAACCTGTCTAAAACACTATTCACAAAGTTTTTATAGTGTTCAGTTGGTGGAACCTCTTGTTTTTCATGTACTTTGTTCCCGTTTTGATCTTCTGTAGATTAGTCGTGTTTTACATATTCATATATTCCAGATTCTCTCCCTCTTATCCGTTTGTTAGTTTTTTTTTTATTCGCTCAGTTTGTTTTAGGTTACTGGTACTTTTATCAGTTTTTATTTACCTATAAGTGTTAGATTCTTTGAGCCAACTTACTTTCGTTCACCCTTGTTAATATTTATGATTTTCATATTTTTCCTTCTTGATTTGTATTTTTATCTGACCTTTTAATTTTACGTAACGTATACTTCACGTTCCATACGGATCTTTCCTCTTATACTTTAAGCCGTTGCCGCTGATTTTTCCCCCATTCCTTTAATATTCCTTTCCATGTTATACTTATCGGTTCCCTTGCCTTCTTCTCCTCCTCCATCTCATCCTCCTCCATATCAGGTGATCACCTTTTTCTGTTCCTGGACCCAGTCTTTCGTAATTCTTTGTATTTCCCCTTTCGTTTGTATTTATTTTCTCACTTTATATATCTCCTGTCAATTTTCTGTTTGTATTTTTACTGTCCTTAGTATTAACCTGTCTTACTTTCCTTGTCTCTTGTCATTTTTTTATAGTTTGTCTCAACTTTGCATTTCTTTTCCAACTTTACTTATCTTTTATTTTTTCCACTCTCCGTTGTATATTTTTGTCCAGTTTAGCTATATCTTATTATCGTATTGTCTCTCTTCTCTGTATTTATTTTTCCACTTTATTTATCCCCTGTCAATTTTTTAAATTTCCATTCTCCTTTGTATTTATTTTCCAACTTTTCTCCGTTTTTTTGTATTTATTATCCCTTTTTACTTATTTTCTGTCAATTTTGCTGTAATTTCACTCACTTTTGTATTTATTTTCCTACTCAACTTAACAACTGTCAATTAAGTTTTTTTATTCTCTGTATTTACTTTCTCAATTTTACTTATCTCCTGTCATTATTTTGTACTTCCACTTTTTCCCAAATTTATTTTTCAGTTAATTTTTCTATTTTCATTCTCTCTGTATTTATTTTTGTATGTATTTTCCCACTTTCCTTATCTCTTGCTAATTTTATTTTCACTCTTCATTTTTGTTTATTGTCCCCATTTTACTTATATCCATCATAATTCTGCTATTTCATTCTCCTTTTACCTACATTTCCAACTTTACTTTTTTTCTTTTTTTTCTGTTTACACTCTTCTTTAAGTTCAATTTACACTTAATTTAATTTTTTGTATTTTCACTCACCATTGATTTTACTCTCCCCATTTCACTTATCTCCTGTTTGTATTTTGTACTGTTATTTTAATTCTTCTTTGTATGTATTTTCCAATGTATTTTCCACTTCCCTCGACTCCTGTCAATTTTATTTGTATTTTCACTCTCCCCTTTATTTTTTCCCCATTTGACTTATCTCTTGTTATTGTAATTTCACTCTCTTTTGTATTTATTTTCCACTGTAAATTTTATTTTTGTATTTTTAATCCCATTTTATATTTATTTTACCCACATATAATTACCATTCCTCCTCCTCCTCCTCCTCCTCACGTGAAACCTCCTTCTGTCCTGCCGTCTAACCCCCGCTCTCTCTCTCTCTTCCGTCTCTTCCTCGCAAAGGCCGCCTCACCGCCCCCCAGCCAGGTAGCCCAGCAACCACACCACCAACCTTCTTCTTCTTCAGCGCCGCCGGCAGCTTGACCCTTCTCCTCAACCACCACCTCAGCCATCACCTCAACCATCACCTATGAGGATGAGGAAATCACACCACAACCACCACCCATCCAAAAATAAAAAGTAAAGGGACAACGTTTCATATGCTCTATTAAATTCTTTTATTTTTCTTGCTGTCATTATACTTGGCTTATCTTTGGTAAAGGAAAAATATTATTATTATTATTATTATCATTATTATTATTATTATTATTATTATTTTTTTTTATTATTATTATTTATTATTATTATTATTATTATTATTATTGCTGATTCACGTATAGTAGCTTATCTTTGGCAGAGGAAAGATATTATTATTATTATTATTGTTAATATTATATTATATATTTTTTATTATTATAGTAGGATATTTTTTCCCATGCTTGCATTTTGCAGGATTAGCTTTTAGACTCCTTAGAGGCCCATCTGATTTTATGGGGATAGCAAAGATAGAGTTAGGTTGCTTTATATTATCTTAAGCTATCTGATTTAGATTTCATTCAAACGCACACTTACCCAAAACACACGAATGAATTGTGTGTATATATAGAATATATATATATATATAATATATATATATATATATATATATATATATATAATATATATATATATTGGGAACAAAAATAAATTTGACTCACATCGGGATCGAACGCAGATCTTTTGATTGAAAGGCAAGGGTAGACCTGTGTGGTCCGGTTGGTACCGCCCTTGCCTTTAGATTGAAAGGCCTGGGTTCGATTCCCTGAATAGTCATATATATATAATATTATATATATATATATATATATATATATATATATATATATATATGTATGTATGTATGATTGTAATCACTTTTGCACGTGATTCATTTATAAAACTCATCCACAGGTAAAAAACAAGAGACGGGGGTTTGGAGGTCCTGACCAGTTTTGACTTTATTTCCATGGTTTGGAAATAAAGTCGAAACCGGTCAGAACCTACACTCCCGTCGCTTTTTTTTTTTTCACCTGTGGTATATATATTATAATATATATAATTATATATAATATATAGATATCTATATATATATCACACATATATATCACGCACCTGCCTTTCATTTTCAGTGTTCCTTTGAGGTAAGATCAGCCGGCTAAACCGCCTTCATCTCGCTTTGCGTTTTTATTAGCCTGTGTTTCTCCTATCGTTTAGCTTAATAGGACTAGCCGCTTCTTTTTTTTTGTATAGAGAAATGTCTTCTCTTTTTTTCGTTGGGCCTATGACAAGCACTAAACAAACTGGTCAAGGCCGAATTTGATTGCCCTTTTTTTATTTTTTTTCCTTTTCGCTGTACCTTTAAAAGGCAGCTTGATTCTCTTCTTGTCTCAGAAATAATTGTTATAATTGGCTTTCAAATTTTGCTTCCAGCTGATTATGAAGAGCAACGTGTAGCCTTTTGAAGGCCAGCTGCATTAAACTCCTTTATGATATATTTTTTTAACTAGAGAGGATAATTAACTCTCTCTGTTTCTTTCTCCCTCTCTCACTCTCAGATGATATATATATATGTGTGTGTGTGTGTATATATATATATATTATATATATATATATATATATGAACTTTTATCACATCACCTTGATTCATTTACATGCATCAAGCTACAAATGTCCTCTAAGATCCAATTCGCTCTACCTCGGAGTTAATATTTTTTTCTTCATATTTTCGGTTAACATATATGAAAATATATTAATTCCGAGGTAGAGCAAATTGGATATAAAGGACATTTGTAGTTTAGCAATAATCGCGCGCTTGATATTTTTATACACTTGTATTAACACACAAATAACCCCTTAATATCGAATTCACTTTCACCAGAGGGAAATATACTCTATGACCAGGAATCGAACTTATTATTATATATATAATCTCTGTCAACTCGCTTCCAACTCAAAATGGCGTAAATCTCTCTCTATATACTCTCTATATATCTGTCTGTAGATCTTTATATTTATATATTTAAATTATTTTATGTTTATTCACGTTCTGCCACTGGAGTTTTCTTAGATTATATATATATATATATATATATATATATATATATATATATATAGTATATATATATATATGTGTGTGTGTGTGTGTGTGTGTGTGTGTGTACACATTAAAAGATATGTGTCTTTGCTGTTGTTATAGGGAAACGCATGTATTCCCTCAAGGGCCCAATCAGTCCAGTGATCCGGCACTTTTGCAGTCTGGCAGGCAAGTGCCATTTACGAAAACTTTGGCACTTATCTCCGGTTCAGCGACAAACAGCGGCTTTTCGCAGAAGTTTGTCTGGATGCAATTGCTTCTTCGTCTTGGTGGAATGAAGTTGAAGATTCATGACGATCATCTGTCCATGGCTTTGGAGATTTTGTTTTGGGGGGTTGGGGGGAGTGATCGCGATTTTGAAAGATTGATATGTTTGTTGGGGGGGGGGGGGGGGGAGAAGGAGTGGTGTTTGCAGTAGATCCTTACGGATAAGTTAGGCGTTGTATCGCCGTTAGGGTGTGATCTCTCTCTCTCTCTCTCTCTCTCTCTCTTCTCTGCTTTCTGCCTCTCTCTCTCTCTCGTCTCTCTCTTTGTTGTGTGTGTGTGTGGTAAATACATACGTATCATACATTTTATATATAATATATATTATTATATATATATTATATATATATTATATATATATATATATATATATATATATATATATATAATATATATATTGTATGATAGTATGTATTTACGAGTTTTTCAATAATTAAAAATAGGTAACTTCATTTTTATTTAAAGTGACCTCACTTGATAGTTAGTACAGCCTTTTTTTGTTTTGTGTATTACCAATAAATGTGCCTTATTACTTTCATAATATTTTTTTATTCACATTAATAAACTTTTATTATTGTGATTCCTATTCTTTGTTTTTCATCACGTGTAAATGTTTGTTATACACTTCTCTCTGAGCAGGAGCTGTTAGGTTTTGCTTCTCTCTCTCTCTCTCTCTCTCTTCTCTCTCTCCTCTCTCTCTCTATATATATATATATATATATATATATATATATGTGTGTGTGTGTGTGTGTGTGTGTGTGTGTGTGTGTGTGTGTACTTATGTCTATATATGCCAGTTTATCATAATGTGCGTGCATGAATTCAAGTAAATCAATTGGGTATAAAATCTTAGAACGAGGAAATCGGACAGAGTTAATCTTGTTAAGTGAACCCTCCCTGAATTTCTTTCAGTGACCCAACGCATATCATTTCCTTTCTGTTCTCGATGTATATTTTTATTTATTGTTACAATTTCCTGGGTTAACAGTGAATTTCCTAATATTGGATTAAAGCGGGATGTCAATTACTTAAATACAACTTCACGCAAAAGACATTTACTCCTGTAACTGTGCCATTTAGGCAGGACCCCTCCAGCAGGATAAATTTTCCATGACAAACACAGCGGCAAAAACGCTGAAGAAATTAAAATCTACCGACAGACCGTTTATTCAATTAGTTCGTTAAGTTTACGACTTCAGTTGGGGAGGGGGAAGTTTCGTCAATGGTTTCGTTAGCGAAATGTAGATACCCCCTCGAAGGTGTTTTACTGAATCAACACGAGGAGTGAAGGTCGTCCTTTGCTTTGCGGTGATAAACACATTTAGACTTCTGAAGGATAATTTGTGAAATGACTCGGAATAATGGAGGTCACAGAAGTCCCCCGGCACAAGTCTTTTGTAAGTGATTTACGTTGTGGGTTTATCGTGAAGGGTGTAACTTGGGGGCGTTGTTCGTTATCGGAATGTGATACGGTGCTTTTTATCATCTCTGGAATTGTACTCTCTTTTGATACATTTCTTATTTTGATTTTTGTGTGTGTCATTCTTATAGTGTAGTAAAGTCACACGAAGTACTGGGGGTGTTACCGAGCACTAATCTCTTTTGTGTTTGCTAGTTTTCATACTTATAGTTTGGTTTTAATCATTTATTTACTTGAAACTGTTCAAAGGGTTTGACATCCAAGTTCTTGACATCTTAGTTGGGTTTTTGACCCAAAAATGAAGCAACAATGCTTTAAAATGTGGTCTTTATATTTGAGCAAAGTTTCGAGTAATATCATTTTTATGATTATCTAAGCATTCTTTATATCCTACTTATGACCACTTGTTTTTCATTCTCTGTAATTATTTCTTGACCCTTCAGATTTCTAGCTTAAATTACTAGCAGTGGTCATAGATAGTATTACTACTTTTTAATTACTTTATTTGTGTTCTTGGCTCGGCGGATTTGTGTTCAGTTTTTATTTAAATTTGATTGTTTTTTTCTTGGCTCTGCCAGTTTGTAGCTTAAACTGCTCGCTTTATCATAGATATAATTACTGCTTTTATATACTTTATTATTTTATTTACTCTTCGGATTTCTAGCTTCAATTAGCTGCAGTGACCATAGATATAATTATCACTTTTTATACTTTATGATTTTTTCCTTTGGATTTCTAGCTTAAATTGTTAGCACTGGATTTCTAGCTTAAATTCTAGCAGCGAGGACGCTGGTACTCTCGAGAGTCATTACCCCCTGGAATTTAAAAGCACAACCGCGGTTTCGTCAGCGGTCAGCAGCATGCTCCACGAACATAAATCCTCCAGAAAGTCTAGACGCAGGGAACTTGCACAGCATGAATTTTGCACATTCAGACAACCCCGAGTTCCCTAATGAAAACCCTGTGTTTGCTTTTAAGATTTATCGTCCGAGGGGGGGAATGAGTTTAGTAATGTAAAACTTCATTTAACTTAGATTTAGTGACAATTACTTTTTACTTTCGAAATTGGGGTAGTCACGTTACTATTGCTGTCGACGTGTGCCCGCGTTTTTAGGTTCGGATATTCTTCGAAATACTTTATGATTAATCTTATCTTTTATCGCTTAGATAGCCATACCACAGTGGTTTGGGTTTGTCCTCGGAAAATAGAAAGTGGTTTGTCATGCAGGTGAGTTATTTAGATGTTAATATAAATGTTAGGCATTATAAGAAATTTATGAAATGTACAAAGATGTCTTGGGGCACGATGGAAATTCTGTGCAATATTTTGTTCTGATGATTTTAGACGTGGGGATATATAAACGTCATTATACTTAATTCCCAGAGTAAATAACTAAGTTAACGAATAGGTTTTTTTAAGGTACCCTATTAAAACACCATGAATCTGGCAGCATTTGCAAGATTTTGAGAGAATACCAAGACCTGTTTCAAGGGAGTTTTATTATTTATTTGTATTATTTTCTGGTTTGTTTTATTGATGTGGCTACTACTACTACTATCTATGACGATTTTGATGTGTGGGGTAGAATTAGCAATATTAAGGAAAATATTTGAGTATGTATACGTTTGAGAAATTCATAATTTAGATGTTTGAATAGCCCATTATAAAATGTTTAAATGGAGAATCGAGATATAGCATGTGCGCCAATGAAGGATGATATATGTGAGCAGCGGAGGTGAAATGATGCGCTTGTTTAAGGAGGAGTTTGTTGAAAGTGGAGTGATAGGGTGATTAGGAGACTAGCGTAAAAATATGAACGTCGAAGAATGAGAAATGAAATGAGAAAGCCGAGAGATCGATCGTATTGAACATAAAAACAAGGAGGGTGAAATGGCATTTTGCAAATTTGAGGGAATGCAGAGGAATGAATGTAATTTGCAAATTAATTAGTGAATGGCATACGCAGATGCATATATTGAATTTAGAAAAAAAAATTCAATTTTGCATCCATGACCGTATGATGATAAGGGAAAAGTAGTTGTGGCTGAAGTATGGTTTGGTGTTATCGATGTTCCTATGTAATGAGCTAAATGAAGTGCCTATTAAAGATGTAAGAATCTTAAAAAAAGGGGCGGTGGTGGAGGAAAATGGACCAATATGTTAGGAAATTATTAATGAATGTATTGTTGTGGTGGTTGTGTGCTTATTGACTGGTAAAGCGGGCAGCTGGGGGAAAGATTACTGAAAACTTATTATCAGAACCTGATTTGAGATGAAACCACGAATATGTACAGGACACAACTAGTTAGCAACACTGCAAATTAGGATGTAAGGGGTTGGTCTCTAGGTCCTTCTCATATGTAGCGCCATGGCAGAATAATGAAAATTTGGAGATTCTAGACAAAACGGAGGAAACTGAGGAAATCCAGTTAAGTGTTTGCTAGATGAAGGCACGTCTTTTTCACGAGGTGTCTTCGATTATTTAGCAAAAGAGAAAGTGCATACTATAAAAGGATCAATGGCGTTGAATATTTGAGGATGGGCTGCAACTATTATATGAGGGTCCATCAATTTTCAAGTTTTGGATAGTTTTGTGTAAGCGCAGGATTCATCCTTCCTCTAGAAATGAGAGAAGCGGAGTCTGTCACTTCATATTTCAGTAGAGACAATTTTATAAAAATAATTTGTTAATATATTCCTGTTTGCTTTCTTTAGCTGCTGATTTTTGTGATTACTTGATAACAATTCAATTGTCTTAATATCATTTTGTGTGTGCAGAACAAAATCAAAATGGCGTCGAAAGAAGTAGCACTATTTTTAGTCCGGCTGGAACGAAATTAGCATCTCACCCCCCCCCCCCCCCCCCCCCCCCCGCCATTCCCAAGCGTTGCGAGCCATTTATATATCTCATTGTGACACCGGTGGTGATGTCGGTGGGGAGTCGGGGGCTTTGGATTTCGGCTCCCGTCGTTAAATCACTGTCTTCTCCCCCCACGCCGCTGCTAACTAAATGTATGTGAAGACAGCCCCCCTCCCCAAACATTCGTCGGTCATCCGCCGAGGTCATCCGTCGCTTCCTCGGAGGGGGCCGTACATAAATCCTCCGGGCGGTGACGCCTTCTTTAATTAACGTATTCATAAAGTGCCTTAGCGGAGAAGTTTACTAAGAGCCTCTCCCCGTATCTCTCTTGTTTGTGCGATGACCTGTCGAGATTGGGACGCCGATAACGGCGCTAAGGTTTTTACTTGATGCGCGCAATAGGTTTTTTTTTTTTTCTCCTTTCTAAAGGGAGGGGGGTTTTGGGGTTTAAGTGGAGAGGGTGTTGTTAATTTATGACATTTGCCCGAACGTCGTGACCGGACTGAGATAGGGTTTAAAGGAAAGGCACCGCGAGATTCATTGTGGGGAATTTATTCAAGACACAGGATGGCAAGAGCAGGCGCCTCGTTTATAACCTTTTCCGAAATTGCATGCAAAAGAGGACGCTGAAGTGAGTATCGCAGATAATTTCGGTGGAGATGTACAGTAAGGGGAATGGAATTCTTCTTCTTTATAGACTTTTATTACCTAATTACTGTTATTTGTAATATAATACTACTGAGGTTTTCCTGTTTTCTCTTAAGAATTTTTTTCTTTTAAATATCTATTCTTTCTTTACTGTATAGTTTTGATTCGTTTTCGACAATAAATATGTGTCTTCTGATTTTAAAATTCACTATAACCATTGACAATCTTAATGCTTAATTCTTGCGTACTCGTAATAATTGTTATCACAAATTCCTTACGCAGTTGATGGCATTTCAGTTGAACATGAATAGATGCGCATTAAAAGATTGTCCTCATTGTTTATGTCTCTTTCACGATACATATCTTTATCATTCATGTTAACCTAATGAAGCCCTTTCAGATGGCATCAAGTTTAGTGACCTTTATATAAAGAGTAGCTATGACACTTAAGTTATGTTTGCAACTCTTACACGATTGAATGGATGTCAATGAGATTCGGAATAAGGTAGATCATCTTGCATAGACGTGAATGAAGTGTCATTGGCGGGGGACATGTATTGCTTTAGCAACAGTCTGAGAATGCTTTTTATCAGTAGGGGACGTGTATTGCTTTAGCAACAGTCTGTCAATGCTTTTAATCAGTTTGATAATAATGATCATCCTAACATCATTGACGGACTAGTAATCTGTCCCAGTTACATATGTATGTCATTATATATTTTCAACACTTTCTTTTCATCACGAAGGGTTCTGGTAATGAATTTATCGAATCTTCACATTATTGAAGACATTGGTTTATTATATGTTAATATATATCATATACAGATGCCAGACTTTTCAACAATTCTTCGATTCACAATGAACGAGTGGCATAGTCATGAATGCCTATGTATTTTGCTTTCATTACGTATAACTTTCGTGAATGAGTTTCCCCATTCATTTTTGTCTCGATTGTTACGTATCATAATCACCCCCTTGCGTTAGTATGCAAGGAAGTGACGATTATTTCTGAGATATTCTTCTTTTTTTCCTTCTTTGCCTCTAATTACATTTTCCTCCTCGCAAGGAAACTTTCTGTCTCAGTAAATTAAGTTATAACTTTCTAAAATTCCAGTTAATTTGATGGTGCAGTGAGAGTTCTTACATCTCTGAAATTCTGCCTTTTTCATTCCGCTGTTCTGGTTTTATGTTGGTGGTGGATATTTGAAGATTTAAAATATATATATATATATATATATATATATATATATATATATATATATATATATATATATATAATATAGACATAATTTATTTTTTTATTTTATTTTATGCCGTTTCTCTCTTCGGTTTTATTTTTTTTCTCACGGTTCAGATTGTGATGTGTCAATCTTTTATTGTGTATGGTTTAATCATAGTTACTAATAGTCTGCTGGGTACACCAAGGGATTGTTTGATTCATCAAAGTTCATAGAACTGTTCAGTTGAAATGTCTATTTAACCCTTATGTTCTTATCAGAAATGTTATATATTCAAGTAACTCACTCCTAGTGAACGTAATACACGGGTGAAAAATCTACTTGTATAATTTCCTAATAAGTTCATCACAAACGAAAAGGGTAACGGTACAAGACGTAACGGACTGGAAAGGTCTCACATGGCCGGTAGATGTATGGGCTTGCATCTTCATATAGCTTCATTCAGTTATTCGTTATGCGATAATTTAAGAACATTTATCTTTTTTTATGTGGAAGCTTAGAATTGTGAAGTGTTGGGGACATGCCACGTAAATAAAACAAAGTAATGCTAATCTAATCCGTGCTTAAAATAACGATATAATTATTTCAGAGATTTACAAGAAATTTTGGCTTTACAATTTAACCAGAGAATTATTGATTAGAAGTATTGAGTATTAACATTTTATGCACCACGTACCTTCGCTGATAGGGACAGACTTTCAGCCCAACAACAAGGGAGTTTTGTTTTTCAATTATTATATGAATTTATGTGAGGTTTCAGACTCATTCTAGATTTCTGATGGTTCCTTTATGTTTTCAAGCATTGCTTTAATTTCATTTTACATTTTTATCACATTGGTAAGTCTATGGTTACATCGTCGTGTTTCTCAGGTATGCAATAACGGGTTATTACAAAATGTTTAAAAGTAATATTGGAAACAGAAACCCAACTGTCTTAAGGATAAAAAAAAAACTTTAGATATGTTTCTGATCTTGAAAAAGTTTTCAGTCCTTATTTAGTACGTCCGTACGTGTGACTTAGTGACCAAGGTATCCGTAGACCTTGGTAGTCTTAGGGGGTCCGTGGGAGTGCGAGATAATGAAATGTGGCAACGTCTAACCGTAGAGTTAAACTTAGGTCTTTCCGCCATATACGCATTTTATTTTTTCAGAATTTTTCCATTTTTCTCTATTCTCACATTGGGATTTAAAGATACGATTGTGTAATTTAAAGTTAGAAAGTTGTAGACTCATTTGAAAAAAACTAACTTATGAAAATATTCTTGTTGAAATGTTTCATGTGTTGAAATAACCCATTTATCATTTTCATATATTTTGTTAATTTAAGTGGACAGACAGGTTTATTATGGTCAATTTTCCGGTATTATGTACCTCAATTTTCTTCCATGTATATATATATATATATATATATATATATATATATATATATAGAGATGAGAGAGAGAGAGAGAGAGAGAGAGAGAGAGAGAGAGAGAGAATGAGGGTCGTCTGGCGTGTAAGAAACGAAGGGGAAAAGAAGGAAGACGGTGTGGCTGATGACGACGACGATGGTGGTAGTGATGATGATGATGCCAGGAGTTAGTGATGCGTGGCACGGGCGGAGCTGCTGATGGGTCGTGATGAGGAAACAAAGGGTCTGGTCCCGGTGATTACGGGCCCACCTTGTGGGTCGCCCGGGAACACTAAAACCTCTCGCTCCATTGAAATACACCCAGACCTCAATTGGGAATGACGCTCTGATCGGTATCCTACGCGCGCGCGCGCGAGCGATCGCTGGCTCGCTGCTCGCAGACATAAACACACAAATAGGAGAGTCTCTCTCTCTCTCTCTCTCGTTCGGTTACCCAATCCCTACTACATAAAGGGTCCCCATGATCCTTATAGGAGACAAGAACGTCCTCTATCTCCCTCTCTCTCCCTCTCTCTCTCCTGTGTGTGTGTGTGTGTGTGTGTGTGTGTGTATACTGGCGCGGGCGCGCCAACGTCTTTCCGATATTACTTTTATTTAATTTGGTGGGGGTGACTTGGAGATTAAAGAAGTAATGGCATGGGAGAGAGCAGAACAGATTAAGAATAATATTGAGGAAGGAAAAGAGAAGTGGAAGGATACAGCTAGAATAAATAATGCCCAGAAGGAAGGTATGCAGTAATTAGAGAAGGTAAGGGCAGATAATAGAGGCGAACAAGAATGAAGATTTATTGTTATTGTAAACTTAGATGGCCTTATGCCATCACGGCTCTTGTTCCAGGATATGGACAAATGCAACGGGATTGCAATTATGTATAGTAGGACTTTATTCAGTGAAAAGAGGGTATATCTCATACAAATCCAAAGTTTCCTTGCTACAGTATTTTTGTGCCCATGACCTTAGTAACTGAACGACAAGAAAGAATTCTAAGTTCTAAATTTTAGGAGCCTGTTTACTTTGGCGTAACATCTGTGATTATAGTCGTCGCCATGCCAATAAGGAAATTATCATAATTTTGTTCCATTTTTAAATCTGTAAAAAAAAAAACTTCTTTGTTAAAAATACAATGAACTTGTTATTTTATTTTAGAAAGTTTGTCAGTCAAAACGTTGCTCTGTTTTTCCTTTCTCCTTTATTAATAGAAAAAATTAAGGATTTTTTCTATATTATAAAAAATAGAAAAAATCTAGAATTTCTCATTAAATAAATGGTATAAATTTTAAGGATTTCTCCTTTAATAAATTGAAACAATCAAGGATTTCTTCATCAATATATGGCAAAAAATAAAGGAATTTTCATTCAATAAATGGAAAAAATTAAAGCGTTTCTCTCGTAGGAAATGGAAAAAAATTAATGGGTTTCAGCTTTAATAATAATAATAATAATAATAATAATAATAATAATAATAATAATAATAATAATAATAATAATAATAATAATAATAATAGTAATAATATACTATATTTCAGCTCAGGGCTATATACAGTGGAATTAAATTAAAGATATAATAAATGAAAACTTAAAAGAGGGTTTCTCCTGAAATGGAAAAAAATTAAAGGAATTTTCCTTTAATAAAGGGTAAAAAATTAAAGGATTTCCCAAAATGGGGAGAGAAGGATGGGGGAGGGGAAGGGATGTACATTGCAAATGCATCCAATCACGAGCACGGACGGGTTTAATTAATCACATTATAATGACCCCAAAGTGAGACGAGCAACTGTTTCAGTACATCCATGAAATTAGATCACCATTGTGTCCGGGGACCCATCAGCTCCATCAGATTAAAAAGAGAGGGAAAAAGGAGGAGGGAAAAAATGAGTAAACGGGGTGAAAATATATGTTGTGCGTCCCCGCAAGGTTGGCCGGGTTGAGGGAGGGCTTTTGGGACAAGGGGAAAGAGTCCTGTGTGAATTTGCTTTCATTTTCGTGTTGGAAGTTTACATAAGTTGAAGGATGCTAGGGAAGAAGAATTTCTCTCTCTCTCTCTCTCTCTCTCTCTCTCTCTCTCTCTCTCTCTCTCTCTCTCTCTCTCTCATTGAAATGCATGCATACGTATGGAGTGCAAACAAATGAACTTCAGATTTTAGCCATTCTGATTCAAACTTGCGTTTTCCTCGAAAGTTTTTAATACAAAGATGTGAAGGTTACTCTCTCTCTCTCTCTCTCTCTCTCTCTCGTTTGACTCACTTCGCTTGTGGGTAGACTTAAGCTTAACTTCCTTGCTTATTAATTTCTAGACGATATTTATTTATTCATTAATAGTAATTGATTTCACTTTTGCATGGCAAATAGATGAAGTTTTTAATTTTTTCTTTTTTATGTCCGTTAGGAAGACCGTAAAAATTACAGAATTAATTTTCATATATTTTTTAAAACGCTTCATTCACTTATAAGGTAAAAAATAATTAAACTCCAGTCTGAATTAGACTTTCGATCTGAATTTATTATTTCATTTTATTGAATTTAATGTACTTTATGATGCTGATATTTATGTAAAGATAATCGGAGCTTATTGATGTTTGTTAAGGAAATCACGTATGATGAAGAGCGTTTGGTTATATATGAAAATTTAGTTTTATGCTTGAATGAAATTGTAAATAACACAAGTTTGATCAGTCTTCGCTTAAGGTTGCAGTGTATGATTGCTGTTTATTACTTTTCTCATTAGGGATATTAACGCTCACACGATTTCCTTCCGTCATGTTGCAATCACTTGTGCAAAACCGAAAGGAAGTAACTTTGCAAGAAATTAAAGCTAGAACCTGAAAAAAATATATTTACAAATATCTCTGACAGACAAATTCTTTAAAAGCAATTAATCAATTGAATCTAGCAGAAACAACCTCTTTCAGAACACCCAACAGAAAAGCTAGTGTTTGAAAAAGATCGAAAGGATAAGCAAAATATAATATAAAAAAAAAACTTAAGCAGGACGTGAAATAAGCATAAGTTGACCCATTTTAATGGCAGACAGTGAAAGAATCTCAAATTTTCTTGAAGAGTAAATAAGAATTTATAACAAAAATGTCACCCAGACATTGAGAAAATTTCAAGAATAAATTATGCGTTTTTTAAGAGAAGTATTGACCAGTATGAAAAATATTTCTATGTAAAATTTCTGTCGACGTGGTACGCCAACAGAAAATTTTTGTGCGTGCGTGTTGGTGTGAACTTTCGTTAGTTACGCAATAGATATCTGGGAAATGACACAGCGATTGGCGTTTTTGTTTTTTCCAAGAATTGTGAAAGTTTTAGCCAACAGGGAAAGAGCGAAATATGAATGGAAATTGATGTTGAGGTTTAACTGACTGCGCGAAAAGATGTACGTTTTTTTGTTTTTTGAGGTATCATGGCAGACTTTTAGAGACGCTTTGAAAATCATCCTTAATAAGAAAGACATAATTCATTGATTTATACATTATGCTGTAGGGTATTATTATCCTAAATTATGGCATCATTATGAAAGCGTATGCTCTCTGTAATATTGTTTACGT
This sequence comes from Macrobrachium nipponense, assembly GCF_015104395.2. Classification (NCBI taxonomy): domain Eukaryota; kingdom Metazoa; phylum Arthropoda; class Malacostraca; order Decapoda; family Palaemonidae; genus Macrobrachium; species Macrobrachium nipponense. The sequence goes on from NC_061096.1 coordinate 40,932,954, forward strand.
TTATGAATATATATATATATATATATATATATATATATATATATATATATATATATATATATATATATATATATATATACACACACATGTATATATATATAAAACTTTCGTTGATGATCACATACGCTTTGGTATGCATTCAAATATAAGATTTGTATTCATGATATTAATTTACATATTTTCGATGAATATCGTAGTATTAATTGTGAAGATTCGTTAAATATACTGTATATTTATCCCCCAATGCTTACCCCAATAGAAAGGGTCACCTAATGAATGTGTTCACCAAATTTGATTAAGATCAGTTCATTAATTTTCTCGTTATTGCCAACCAACAGACAGACAGACAGACTGAACCAAAGTCTTTCTTCTTTGCCAGAGTTGACAATTTAGGAACGGTTATGTAACAGTGGCCCTCTCTCTCTCTCTCTCTCTCTCTCTCTCTCTCTCGCTCTCTCTCGCTCTCTCTCTCTCTCTCTGCTCCCCTTCCATAGCCACCATCTTGTCATGTGAATGGATTCGTAAATTTTTCTGCCCTTTGTGAATTGTTCATGCCTTGCACATTATTGACGTCGCTGGCTGTCATGTGTCGTCGGCTGGGTCACATTTTTTCTTCGAGTTAATTCCACGTTTTTCTTTTCTCTCCCGTGAAATTACCGTCATAATGTGCGAAATAACTCCCGAGTAATGTAACCGTCAGAATATGATTAGCAGGCTAATTTATTGGTTACATTTTTATATTTATGCGCTCTGGATTGAATGTTCTATTTATACGTTCGTTATGGGAAGAATATAAAGTCATGAAACGAGCGTAAATTGGATGTGAATATTCCACCGTCAAGTTTTAGGAGTCACACGGGGACACCGAATGGTAGCAGTCCGGTGATATTGGTATGACTCGTGGTGCCATCTACCTCATATAGCCGTTACATTTGCGTGCGCTAAAGCTCTCGAGGCACTTGGTAATTGACATGCCGAGTGGCATAAATTGTATATTTACTGATTGACTCTACTTCACGACACGTTCCTGATAACTGGTTTTGGAATGGGTGGCCCTGGGCATTAATTAGCCGGTTTAGGAATTCGTGCGTGCGTGTGCGCGTGTGTGTATGTGTGTGTGTGTGTGTGTGTGTGTGTGTTCCTTTTGTTTCTTTTTTATTTTCAAAGACAAATTCTTTTCTTGTTTTCATCTTATTCCTCTTGTGAGTAAGACGCACACTTTTATATATATATATATATATATATATATATATATATATATATATATATATATATATATATATATAATGTATGTGTGTATGTGTGTGCGTATGTGTGTGTATGTGTATGTATGTATGTAAAGGCAACATGTATATTTTTTCTTAATTTGAAGACTTGAAAATGACTGAAAACATTGTAAGTATTCAGATATTGTTATGGAATTTAGTCCTGCTCCAAGATTTTCTGTGCAATGCGTTTTAGCCATTCAGTCAACTAATTCGTCCCTTTAATAATAGATTTGGGTGCAATTTCGTCAACTTTGTTTGGACTGGCATAGTTGTGAAGTTATTTTTATGTTGCGGCTGCAAATGTGTAAATGCACAAACGTTTTATGAGTGTTGGAGTGTATTTTTCTGTGAACTTCCTTGAGTCTTGAAAATATTCATTATCGGAAATGGACACATTAGATAATTGATTATATGTGGTTGTATTCATAGAAAATGATACAGTTAACAACTGACAGACTATGGTTTTATTTATGATTTTAAAGTTGTCACAAATATGCGGATTTACTGTGATCTTGTTAAGAAATAATCTGTCGTCAACTGGATATTATAACCTCGCTGACACTTGACATTGTAATCCATGTAGACCAAGGACACAATACAGTAACTCACCCGGACAAATGCTACAAGAAATACAACTGGAAAGGAATACACCAGTTCATGACCTCAAGGCCGAAACCTCCATTTCCAGACATGGAACTTCATGTCATATTAACGACGTGCATTTGAAAATGCAAGGCAGTATCGCTGCTGTATAAGTGGTCAAGGTCTTTTAAAAGTGTCTTAATCTCTTAAGGTCTGTTAAGGTCTTTTTGTTACGAGAAAGACCCGGAATGGCAGGCATTCGACGTCGAGTCTCTCTTGGCATTCATTCTGACCTTCAGATTGAGGTATCGTCACTCGACGGTGGCAAGATAGTTTGGTCAGTGTCAAGGTAATCATTGGTTCGGTACATGGAGGGATATGAAGGCAGAAGAAAAAGTGTCTTCAAGATTTAAATCCGTCTGTGATTGGATGCAGCTATAAATACGAGTACTATGTAGTAGTAGTAGTATAGTAGTAGTAGTAGTAGTAGTAGTAGTAGTAGTAGTAGTATTTTATTTTCATCATCAACGAATGTATGCGAGACTCCAAATATTTCAATTAATGAATTAATAAGCAAGTTAAAACGATACTTTTTTATTTGCTTATGAATAGCGCAGAACGGAGGGAAGTAAAACAACAACAACAACAACAACAACAACAACAACAATAATAATAACAATAACAATAACAATAATAATAATAATAATAATAATAATAATAATAATAATAATAATAATTTGAGAAAGGTTTCTTGACATATAATTTAAATTTTTTCCAAATTTAAGTAGAAGGAACAGTATAGTATATAATTACTCCCCTATTAGGGATTGTATTCTCTATTGATTCTTATTTTTGTATGAATTACTCTTGGAAAACATGGTGGATAAATATATCTGTTGTTCGAAGTTAATATTAATTTAAAAGATGTCGAATACGACTGGCATTGAAGAAAAGGAAATAGCCATAACTAAATTCGTAAAATTTTTATTTGTTTGTGCAATTTTCATTTTTTTTATTTATATATTTATTCATTTATTTTTGTAGATGAGGGAGAGGAAAAAGGGGCTTTAATGATAATGCAAGATATTACCTTTCAGATTTTTGGTACATGTTAAATGAATTTTTTTGTAAATAAGTGTTTGAAAGATAGATATTAAAAGGAAAGTAGTTTTATCCCCTATACTTCATGGTATATCGTGATTATAAAAAGGAATGAATTTTAACCTGATGATGATGTTAATTGATTTTGAAAGCTGGCAGAAAAATATAAATCTTAAGTACATTAATTACATTCCGAATGCAGAAAAGAATTGTGAATTTTGAGGGTATTTTTAGCATCATTTAACTGAGTCATATGTGTGGATGTGATTTGGTATATGATAAGAACTTGAGCTTAAAACAATTGTCTTTTGTGCTTATACTTTTAGGCTTGATTAGCTTGAACCCTATGTGAAATTCATGATAGGCAAAATTACTAATGTTTAGAGAGCGTACACGGAAAGACATTAACAAGGACATTTTTGCTGTGTTTAAGTAAACATACCTTTGTCAGTAAAGTGGATCCAATAAATGTTTTTACTCCCCTCTTTCTGTACATTATTCTAAAGAAAAAACTAGCGGGGCTTGTCCTTCTTAGCTGCTCTCGAAGTTTAGACAAACGCCTTTGAAACTTCTGCTGCCGTCTGTTGCCCCCACAAGTTACAGAGAGCCGCCCCATAGATTTGGGCCTACCCCAATTTTTCTTTTTCCTAAAGGAATCTATTACAGTTCACGAGGAAAATTGACTTGGGAACTGGAGATGGAGGGAGAAATTGATGGGACTTCGAACTTATTTTGAGAGTGATATATGGTTCTGTGAGCTCTCCCAAACGGAGTAGTTTTTTCCTCCTTTTTTTATTAGTTTGCCCTCTCTTAATACGTTAACTATTATGGCTCCTCTGTTGCTCTTGACAGATTACGAAAGGTTGGCCATATAAGAACTACGGGTGTTGAGTAACTTTAGATCAGTCATGTGCATCGTGCTTAGAGGGTAGTCATCGATTTGGTTTTGGTTCTCTCTCTCTCTCTCTCTCTCTCTCTCTCTCTCTCTCTCTCTCTCTCTCCTTACGTACACAAACATGCATATCATATCACACCACACCACACACACACACCACACACACACACACACACACACACACATATATATATATATATATATATATATATATATATATATATATATATATATATATATATATACAACATATTATATCAATCACGTTCTCATACTGTCTTAGTAAATAGAGAATCGCTGAAATTGTTTTCATTCCCATTCACCTTTTTCCTCTATTTTTTTTCTACCTTCTCGTCTATATCTCCCGTTCGCCCGACTCTACATATTTTTGTGTGTGATACTTTTCGACCGGTTGGATTGGGGGCGGGGGGTGGAGGGGAGGAAGTTTGGAAAGATCGTCAAACTTTCCTTAATGAGTTCATTCACTTTGCGTGGAACTGAAGCCTCCGCCGTCATTAGAGGTGTTAAGGCGGATCCCTTGTTTGATGAGGTTTTATGGGAAGAAAACTCTCCTCTTGACGACCGAGGAATTTTTTTTTTTTAATGTTTATTTTTGTCTCGGCTTGATTAAGAGTTGATTCGACTTCTCCCCCGTCCTCTGTCCGCGCTTGTTCTTAGGGGAAGGTTACGTATCGTTATTTTGTCGTTAATTGAATGAGACTTTTTGAACTTTTGTCGTTGTTTATTTAGATATATTACCGAATTTTCTGACTCTTGGTTATGTCGTGAATTAGTCATTTATAATTGTCACTTAGCATAATGTAATGCTTACATTATTAGTGATTTATAACTTGATTTTTCCTTTCATCTGTTTGTACGTTTTTTTTCATTTAATTGTTGCGTTATTAGATGTCAGTCTTCCAGATAATTTATTTTTGGGCCTGTTTTTAGGAGCCTCGGCGAAGTAAGAAGTTTCTAATTATAATTTTTATCTTTTTTGCACTTCAAAGTATGCTTATTTTCGACGATGCTGATAACAATAACCTTACAGCACCAACTGCTTCACCTTTGAGAGGGAGAAACAATTGTTATGTAAAACGACATTTCCTTACTGAAGTAAAATATGGTTGGGAGGTTATCCTAGGTCGTTCTGCAATCATCGTATCACATGCATATGAATTCGCAATGGGGGTTGTAAGAATGGTATTTTGGGACTTGAAGGTTAAGTTGGGTGAATAGCATCTGATTCCAGTTCGTTTTGTAAAACTAAGATAGATCCTTTAAGTAATTTGTAACTTAGTAATTTGTAACAAATAATTTAATTATACAAACGAACTGTCTATGGAGTAAACTTTGAATCATCAGGTAGACAGGGAGGTTGTGCTGTTAATAAAAGGGCCATTGAAATTAAATATTTAACTTAGCAAAATAAAATAGAATTGAAATTGTTTTTGCGTGTGGCTGTGTAAGAATGTTAATATTTTATTTTCCTTTAAATGCATTTACTTCCTTACAATATTATGGTAACTTGTTTGTCTTCTATTAACTGAAGTGCTGGAGGGTCGGACTATCCCAGTAGGACTTGAATTATTTAGGTCCAGGTAAAATATAATTGTTGACTTCAAGTTAGGGAACAGTGACTTGCAGACCGATCAGTACGGCTGAAGCTCTTTCCATTAGTTCCTCTGAATTATATAAGCTCTGGTCAACTACGTCCCCAGTTACATAAGTATTTCACGTCATTTACTTGAAATGAATTTACTATGTAGGTTTGTCTGAATCACCCGTAAGAATTTCCCGCCTCAATCCATACATACATACATACATACACACACTCTTAGTACTTAAGCGTAACTTAACACACATGCACACACAAATCAGCGTTTCGCCAATTCTTTCCCTGGAGTTCGCAGTCCCTTTATGCGTGCAAGAAAGAGTTGTTCGGATTTGTTTTAATTACCGGTGCCTTTGTATTTACGAGTCTGTTAAGCATCCTGTCCCCGGTTGATGGGGTTCTGGAAGGGAGGCGGAAATGAAGGTAAAGTGCCAATTTAGCGTCAACAGGGACTGGCATCCCAGACTCAATTTGGTCCTCCTGCTCTACCTGGCTGGCCTCGATTCGCTCAGGGCTAGTCCTCTCCCCCTTCCCCCTCCCTCCCTCTCCTCCCTACCTCTCTCCCCACATCCCCTTCGCATCTCCTTCCCCTTCCTCCTTTCCCATCCTCCTCCTCCTCCTCCATCACGGTGCCTCAGGTCCCAGGGAAGGAGAGGTAGTTTGTCCTTCTTCGCTGCTTCGTTAATGTCTTCACGAGCTTTCGTATTGGATGTGAAGAGAATGGTGTTTCTTTTTGTTGTTTTGTCTGCTTGTATGTATGTATGAATGTGAGTATGTATCTATGTATATTAATGTATGTTTACGAGGATGGGCTTTGTGAAGTGCATCTCTCTCTAGTTGTGTTTGCCATATCTTATATTCTATCACTTCTCCAGCAGGATTTTTTTTCTGAATAATAATAATAATGATATAATAATAATAATAATAATAATAATAATAATAATAATAAATATAGGTAAACAATCATAATAGTCATAACGATAAACAGTACTTAAGTGCATATTAAATTTGGTAGTCATTCATAAAAATCCATAATTCATAATTAGAAGCTATTTAGCCATAGGAAAAATCCAGCCAGACTTCGGCAGTTTAAGAAAGACTGTAAATTTATATTTAAATTTACGAAAGTCCAACCAGGCTTCGGCAGTTTACCAGAGGATTTGAATATAAATTGACGAAAGAAATATATATATATATATATATATATATATATATATATATATATATATATATATATATATATTCATATAGATATCCATAAATAGTCAAATGAAAAGTGATTTCAAACCAACTCGCCCTAGAGGCACTAGAAGTAAACTCGCTTCATATTGACAAAACAATTGAAAGCAATCCATCCAGTTTGTTTTTGTTGGGCCAGAGTGTGAATTTTGGCGTATTTTTTTCCGGGAGGAGGGGGAGAGGAGGGAGGGATGAGGGGTAGGGGAAAGGGAAGGGGAAGGAGAGGCGTTGCGGTAGCATAGCGTTTCGAACTTTTCCTCCCTGGAACTTTTCCTCCCCGATTATGGTCAGTTTCAAAGTTTTCGAGGTTTTGTTGGGTCAGAGTCAATAATAATAATAATAATAAAGGCTGTTAGAAATTGTAAATATAACTCATAATCCTCAAAACTTAAAGTATAATGAACAGCTCTCTCTCTCTCTCTCTCTCTCTCTCTCTCTCTCTCTCTCTCTCTCTCGTCTCTCTCTCTCTATCTCCTCTCGCGATCGCCATCCCATTCTCTCTCTCTCTCAAAAAAAACTAAAAAAAAAAATAGATAACAGAATTCATTCAGTAGATTTTACTGGAAAAGGAGAACAGATTATTTGCTCTTCTATCAATTGGAGTCTAAGATGGAAGGTAACTGCTGATATACTACGTGGCACTTTGGAATTTTTCATTTCCCCACGTGGGGCATTTCCCCACGTGGGGCCCCAAGCCGTGTTGACAATTTCGAATTTTTTTTTTACTTTTCGTGGAAGTGATTCCAAAGCAAAGACAGGAGAAAAATAACATTAAGATAATTTTTTGAAGTAATTATATAATCCTGCCATTGAGTAAGGAGTAAATGATGATTATTTTGATATCCACTGGCTGGAATGAGACTATTTTATGCAGTCTGATGATTTGGTTTTGTCAGTGCATATTGGCGTTGGTCGTGTAATGATTATGGATCAGCAGTGGGTTAATGTATATTCATATACATAAACATATACTTATATATGAATAACTTGATCACGAAGTATATAAAACGTGATGCTATGTATAAATAAAGGTTTTTTGCCTTCGTGACAAAAAACCTTTATTTATACTTATTAATATAGTATATATATATATATATATATATATATATATATATATATATATATACTATATATATATAAGTATAAATAAAGGTTTTTTGTCACGAAGGCAAAAACCTTTATTTATACATAGCATCACGTTTTATATACTTCGTGATCAAGTTATTCATATATAAGTATATGTTTATGTATATGAATATACATTAACCCACTGCTGATCCATAATCATTACACGACCAACGCCAATATGCACTGACAAAACCAAATCATCAGACTGCATAAAATAGTCTCATTCCAGCCAGTGGATATCAAAATATATATATATATATATATATATATATATATATATATATATATATATATATATATATGTTTGTGTATATAATTTAAACATAAATACATATGTACATATACATACTTTATATATAACTATATATATATATATATATATATATATATATATATATATATATATATATTAATTTCTTCTTCCTTTCTTTCTTATTAGAGCATAAGTGATATGACTATTTTTGTGGATTAGTGGCACTTTGTTAATCATTATCCCTCCCTCTCTTGCAGATCGAGTAAGCGCGCCCTACCCGTCATGATTGGGAGCAAAGATGGAGGCTCCAACACCAGCATCACCTCCTCGCCCTCCAACAACTCCCCCTCGAAGCACCTGGGCAGGTCGTCCTCGGTGCCCACCGAGAGACCCGCCCCCGCTACCACCGCGGGCGCCGCCGCCCTCGCCAAGAGCCAGAAGCCGGCCGAGAACTCCTTCAACGCCTCACCCTTGCACTTAGTCAAGTCGGCCTCGACCTCCACCCTCACTTCCTCCACCAACACCTCGACGAGCTCGAACAACGCCAACACGCATCGCACTAGGGCCTCGACCAACGCCAAGGAGGCCGGGGCAGCAGCAGCGACGACGGACAGCAACATCAAGGATGAGTTGTACGAAAAAGGTGAGTATCCTCTCTCTCTCTCTCTCTCGCTCTCACATCTCTCTCTCTCTATCTCTCATCTATCACTCTCTCTCTCTCTCTATATATATCATATATATTATATACTATAGATATATATATATATAATATATATAATGATATTCTAGTTTTGTTTATTTTTTTCTAGGTTTGCATGTTAACGTTAAGTTGTCGTGTTCAAGAAGATGGATACCTGAAGGAGGACTTCTATTGCTGTGTTTTCTTTTTCATACACACACACATATAGTAAGTATATATATATATATATATATATATATATATATATATATATATATATATATATATATATATATATATATATATATATATATATATATTGTATGTGTGTGTGTGAAAAGTTCGGATGTAGCAACCAACAGAATGATTTACACTTGTTATATATATTACTATAGGAATACTGAACACTTTTATTATTAACATCAGTATTACTATTATTACTGTTGTCGATGATCGGGCTTTTAACTCAATAAAATGTTTCTTGATGATAATAGTAGAATTTGTAGTTGATGTCGACGAAGTGATATTTGTACTGTTGGATGATTAGATAATTATTATAACGGGTAATTCTGTTAAAATTAAGCAGTCACTCTCCATGTTTCAAAATAAAAGGCGAGAAATAAAATATTCCCTATTTAAATGAAAGCGCATTGTAATGCGAAAGTTTTACATTATATATATATATATATATTATATATATATATATATATATAATATATAATACATACTATATATGTATATTTACAAATGTGCTTATATGTTATATATATATATATACATATATATATATATATATATATATATATATATATATATATATCGAACTACAAATGTCCTTTAATATCTAATTCGCTCTACCTCGGAATTAATATATTTTTCATATATGCTTAACCGAGGGGGAATTTATTAAGCGATAATAGAATTGGCCATCGACAGGCGCGAACCAGCGACTTCCCAATTCCAGGACTGGCAGTGAAGCTTCACTGCCAGTCCTGGAATTGGGAAGTCGCTGGTTCGCGCCTGTCGATGGCCAATTCTATTATCGCTTAATAAATTCCCCCTCGGTTAAGCATATATGAAAATATATTAATTCCGAGGTAGAGCGAATTAGATATTAAAGGACATTTGTAGTTCGATATATGTATATGAATCACGGTAATGTTATAATACATATATATATATATATATATATATATATATATATATAGATATATATATATATATATTTGTATATATATATATTTGTATCTATATTATATCTATATATATATATATATATATTTGTATAATACATTAGAGTTTCCCCGCATTTTACAAAAGCAATGAAAGTGGTTATTAAGTGAAACTTAATATAAGCAACGTTCAGTTTAGGTACAGCTTGTGACTGAGACTTTAGTATTGAGTTAACATATGGTGCCTCACAATATAGTCATTAATTATATTCTCTCATGTGAAGTAGCGACCTCTCTCTCTCTCTCTCTCTCTCTCTCTCTCTCTCTCTCTCTCTCCTCTCTCTCTCTCTCTCTCAGCGAGATGTTTCGTTCTTTTCGGATAATTCGTTGAAGATAATAGGAATCAGTGGATTCAAATTATTATTATTATTATTATTATTATTATTATTATTATTATTATTATTATTACTATACTAGCTTGTTCGCTGGTGTAGTGGTTAGCGTTGTGGTGTGCCACTCGGATGATGCAGGTTCGCGTCTTCCCCAGGCCGATGAAAAATCATTGGCTCTTCTGTATCATGATCAGTTACTGCTTTAGAAGCTTGAATTTCAAGTCAATGGCCCCTGTGTGCTTGTTCCATGTGAATATGTGTCATCTACTGAAATTATTATTATTATTATTATTATTATTATTATTATATTATTATTATTAGATGAACAATATTCCTATAGAATAAGCCCAGCGGGACCACTGACGTGAAATTCCAGCTTCCAGAAAATATGGTGCTCATTAGGGATTATGAGAAGGTAAAGAGAAATATATTGATGTTATCACACTTATTAAAAAGAAAATATAAATTCATAAATACGTAAAATGCATTAAAGTCCAAGGAGAATAGCTCTAGGGTAGTAATGCATTGTATTATCTCCGCCTGAACTTTTGAAGTTCTAATTGCACGACATCCTCCTCAGGGAGACTGTTCCACAGTCCAACAGTGTGAGGAATAAAGGACCTCTGTAACTGAGAAGTTCGACAGCGTGGATTATTTATTCCATAATAATAATAATAATAATAATAATAATAATAATAATAATAATAATAATAATTTTACAATAATGGGCGTTATGTCTGTCCGTCCGTCTGTCATTCAATCATGGCCAGACGGCTGGTCCGATGGGCTTGAAACTTGGCGGGGTTATAGTGGGGACACCTAAGATGTTTTATAATGGAGTTTCATCCTACCTCTCCCCCCCCCCCCCCCCCCCACCCCCTACTCCGAAATGGGTGGGGGTGAGAAGGGATTCCCTGAAACGGAGATGATGATAATAATAATATTAACAACAACAACAACAACAACAACATCAACAACCAACCAACCCCTTTTAACTCCCATCCATTGCATCCCGTTCTACAAATCACAAAAATCTGGTTTGAAATTTTCTTGGGAAATCCCTGGTTCAATTTTTGAAAAATTGAAAAATCAAGTTTGATTTTTCCTCTGGAATGACTCTATCGTGAGTATATATTGCGGCGGATGTCACAGTGGAGTTGAATCCTGAAGCGCTTATGACTAAGGATCATCTAAAAATTCAAGAGAAAAAGAAGAAAATGAAGGATTTACCCCCAAATGAGACCCAAGACACCAGTCTGGAAACGCGAGACTCCAGTGATGAAATGAGTACATGGACTCCGAAGGACTCACCCGAGAGAGGATTGGGAGGACTTCACGAACGAGAATGGAAGATAGCAGCTGTGAGAGCAGTCAAGAAAAAGAAAGGCGTTCCTCGAACTCCTCTAGGTTCTTCTCCTCGACGCCAGCTTTCTGCTTCATTTCCATCTGTTCTTACTCATATTCCTCGTAACTCACCCATTCTTCCTTCTGTCACTCTTTCATCCTCTATTCCTCCTTCTCCTCCTCCTCCTCTCCCTCCTCCTCCACCCAGAAGGAAATGGTTACGTGGAGCTGGAGCTAGATTTGGTAAGAACGGAGGGTCAGAGAAAGGCGACGGTGAACTGGCAGGGGGCAGCGAGGATAGATGGCAGCTGAGAATCATCGTCAGGAGAGTCTGCAATATCAAAAGCCGCGACGTGGTGTTCCTGAACCCTTACGTCGTGCTCAGTGAGGGCAAGCAGAAGGCAAACAAGAAGATAGGCAGAACTTCGGTACATCGCAACTGCGCGGCCAACACAGGCGTCTTCAACCATCGCTTCGTCATTGATTACGAGGGACAGGTCCCCACCCTCTCTTTGGAGCTGATGGAGGCGAAAAACTTGGCCAAAGATTTGCCGCTGGGCCAGTTCCTCATCGATGCGTCCTGCCTTCCGGTACCAGGGAAGACGCCGGACGATGTGACTGTCTACGGGGCCTTGTATGAGGAGAACCCCAAAACCATCAACCTGTATGAAGTGAGGAATCGCTGGGCGTATTTCCCCAGGACGGTGTCAGGATATTTCCCCATCATCGGGAAGAAGTTAGGACGTCCAAGGATCTCCGCGAAAGTGTTCTTGACCATCCAACTCCTGACCGGGCATGAAGCACACTATCACCCCGTTCAGGAGGGTGCCCCCATCGCAGGACACCCACTGAATAGGTTGCCCACCTTGAAGCCCCCCGTGAAGAAGAGGGCGAATCCCATCAACAACACCATTCAGTATCACGTGGAGAAAGCCACGACTGAAGCTGCCAACATACTGGACAAGAAAGGCTTCTGGCTGGGGTTGGCCTTCCTCGCTAGCTATCTGGGCCAGAAGGTCGTCTACAGGCTGATGACAGCGAAGGATCTCGCGAGGAAAGTCGGCTTGTTTGCAGCCTTTGCTGCTGTCTTCACCCCCGTCCAGTACATCTTGAGGCAGTGGTTCTTCACGAAACACATCCAGCAAGCATGAGGGTCAGAAGCTGCAGACTTGAGGGATTGTGAGCAAGCTAAGGATTTGGGACTGTGAAGTCGGAAAGGGGGGATGGTGTGTGACTTCTGGAAAAGATTTCTTCTGCTGAGGACACTTACAGTTCTAGTTTTCATTGGGCATTTGTTTTTATGTATTTTGGTACATGATCTTCCATTATTGTTTTGCTTTGTTTAACTTCCAGGAATATTGGTGTATGGCTTTTACTAAGGTTTTTAATTAGACTATATTTACTGCATATTTGAAATCGTGTGTTTGTAAGAAATTTTATATTTTCTAAATAAATTTTATTTATGTATGTGTTTTCATTACGTTTACCTTTTGATTTTTCTGTTGTCACTCATTAGCATTCTTTTCTTCAGAAGCAATTAAGCTTTCTGATAAATTATGATATTATACAAATTAATGATTTGAAGATAATAAAACAATTTGCATTCAAGAGCTGGTTAGTTCTTGTAAAGCAAGTGGCGGGGCTTATCCATAGGTATATTGAACTCAGTGTTACAAAGGGGGCGTGACCAAGTTGAGCTGTCTACCTGTATAGTCAAATGAGACATTTATAAATGGGGCGGAACGACCTGAGTAGTATGTTTACCTGTATATTTAAGTCAAGACTTGTTTAAAGGGGGCAAGGCCGACGTTAGCGTGTTTACCTGGAAATTTAATTCTGAAAGTTGCAAAGTAGGCGGGGCAGAGTTTTGCAATATACCTGTATAGTTAAATATGACAGTTATAAAAGGGGCGGATGGACTGAGCATGTTTACATGTTCATTTAATTCAGAAAATTAGGAAGAGGGCGTGGCGAAGCTGAGCATGTTTACCCCTAAAATTAATTCAGACAGTTGGGAAGGGGACGGGGCCAAATTGAGCATGTCTACTTTTATATCTAATTCAATTTATTCATTATAAGCTAAGACCGACGGGGCTGGCGACTTTATAACACACACACATATATTATATATATATATATATATATATATATATATATATATATATATATATATATATATGTTATGAAATCATTTTGTATATCGTAAAAATATTGAAAATGATATTAGGCAAGACTTTTTCTGTAACGTTAATATATGTATATATATATATATATATATATATAAGATAGATATATGATCAATTTTATATATAGTAAAAAAATAACATGAACATATAGGAAGACTTTATTATATATATATACTTATATATTTATAATATATATATATATAATAATATATATAATAATATTAATTAATATATATATGATATTGCTTATATATATTATATATTATACATTATTATAATTATATATTATTAATATATATACATATAGACATATATATAGATATATATATTATATTACTATATATATATATATATATATATATTAAAGTTTCAGAAAAAAGACTAGCCTAATATAATTTTCAATATTTTTACGGTATACAAAATAATTTATATTAATGTATATATATATATATGTGTGTGTGTGTGTGTGTGCGTGTGTGTGTGTGTGCGTGCGTGCGTGCGCGGGCTTGTTATAAAGTCGCCAGCCCCGTCGGTCTTAGATTATAATGAATAATTTGAATTAGATATGAAAGTAGACATGTTCAATTTGGCCCCGTCTCCTTCCCAACTGTCTGAATTAATTTTATGGGTAAACATGCTAGCTTCGCCACGCCCTCTTCCTAATTTTCTGAATCAAATGAACATGTAAACATGCTCAGTCCATCCGCCCCCTTTATAACTGACTGATTTAACTATACTGGTAAATTGAACAGCTCTGCTCCGCCTACTTTGCAACTTTAGGAATTTTGTATATATATATATATATATATATATATATATATATATATATATATATATATATATATATATATATATATATATAATATATATATATCGAGCTACAATGTCCTTTAATATCTAATTCGCTCTACCTCAGAATTAATATATTTTCATATATGCTTAACCGAAGGGGAATTTTTTCTCGATAATAGATTTGCCTGGACCAGGGCGCGAACCTATGGATCCTTTCAAACCCAGGAACGTCAGTGAAGCTTTACCTACTACACCACCGGTGGTGTAGTAGGTAAAGCTTCACTGACGTTCCTGGGTTTGAAAGGATCCATAGGTTCGCGCCCTGGTCCAGGCAAATCTATTATCAAGAAAAAATTCCCCTTCGGTTAAGCATATATGAAAATATATTAATTCTGAGGTAGAGCGAATTAGATATTAAAGGACATTGTAGCTCGATATATGTATATGAATCACGGAAATGTGATATGACTTATATATATTATTTATATTATATTATTAATATTATATATATATATATATATATATATATATATTATATATATATAATATATATATATATATATATATATATATATATATAGATATATATATATATTATATATTTTTATATATATATATATAGACACACACAATGGCAACGAAATTTTGGGTGTGCGTGCTTCTTGTGACACGCGTGGCGTAGACATTTGCAGAGGATGGTATATTTGACAGCGCGAAGTACATTTAGGAGGTGTGCATGTTTAGACCTAAAATATACTTAAATGGACAGATAAAATACAGAGAGAGAGAGAGAGAGAGAGAGAGAGAGAGAGAGAGAGAGAGAGAGAGAGAGAGAGGATGTTTGTCCGTTGTATCATGAAGTTCAGGTTTTCAGACTTCATTTCCGTATTAAAATTTGCGTTTCAGTTTTACTGCTTTCAGTTGGAGAGAGATGACGTGACTGAAGTTTGGCCTTTTGAGGACACTTAAGTGTTACTTTACGTCCCTTTACAATTTTTTTAATGTGTCTTGTGGCAAAATTATACCCAAAATTGAAATGGATAATATTCCCTTGAAGTGTCCTCGGATATATAACTTACTTGACAGTATACGTTGGAATTGTCACTGTATTCATTCGCTTAACATAATGTGGCCTGTTTAAGGTACGTGAATGGTAGCATTAAAATAAAATTAACATCGACGGCTTTGAATTGAACTTCCAGAGGTATTCAAGCGTTTAAAATAAAATCGAAATGCTTCCGTACAGGTAATGTACATACTACAACCTGAAACTTTCGTATTAGACCTTATTCATATTCAGAACATTTATTTCTTATGAGACTTTTCAAGTATTATAATTCTAAGCAAGTCCGTAGTTTTAACAGTGAAGGTTTCTGGTCATTCATATGGGTTTCGTTAGAGAGAAAAGTACCAGCTTTTATAGTGAGTTTTAAATGAAAACGATTGTAAGAAATTCCCACTAGCTAGTACAACTAGTTTTGAATCGATTTTTTAGCTTCTGGTTTATAGATTAAAAAGAAAATGACGCGTAATTATAGTTGTCAAATCATTTTGATAAACTGGGTCTTGCTTCTTAAAGCACTGCAGAAGCAGCAACGAAACTAGTATAGGTTTTTTTTTTTTTAAATGGTTCTGTTCTTCACATCTCCAAAGTTCGAAACGCCAAGGACTTATGCACATAAAACCTTTACCATGTAGCAAATTTGAACATATTGCAGCCATAAGTTTTTTTTAATCTTTATATATACTCCCCCCCCCAAAAAAAAAAATAAAAGTATCTTGGTTTCTCAGTACACGTACCATTTATCCGGCGCGTTTTAAATAGCTCAAAACTCTGGATCTTGGCCAAATGGGACAGAGTAAAGGAAGCCTTCGGCAGGATAGTAATGGGTTCTGGAACCCGTTGCGGTGGCGTCAGGTGAACGAGTCTTTTAAAGGACCGTTGCTACTTCAGGAGGAGAACCCGAAATCTTGTAAAGAGGTCTCAGTCCTATATATTAATAATTGGTCATTTTTTATCCTAAGAATCTAAGGCATCCCAGTTAATCCTCCTGCGCCACCCCTCTCCCCTTTCCCAAATATCGCCTTTTTAATGATTTCTCGGAGTTCTTACTTTTTATCTTATTACTTTTTTTTTTTTTTTTATTATTCACTCCGTCCAATTGGCAGACTCATGGTATGATGGCCCTTGTTGGAAAGACTTTGGGAAATCTTTCGCAAATCGCTCGCAGTTTGAGAACTCCAATCTCTCTCTCTCTCTCTCTCTCTCTCTCTCTCTCTCTCTCCCCTCTCTCTCTCTCTCTCTCTCTCTCTCTCTCTGTAGGTCTCGGTTCACGTTAGAAAGTGCGAGTCGTTTTTCAAATGGAAAAAATAAACGATAACTTCACTGAGACAATGAGTGAATGAAAGGAGGGAAAGAAAAGTAGAAAAAGAATAATAAAGAAGGAAGTGGGAGTCATAATAAATGCAAGCGCTTGCTTGCATGAGGAGGCAACAGTCTCATTAGCGAATGAGTTTTTGTGTCTTCTTCGGAATGCATGGAGGAGCG